>NC_073633.1:44492196-44795227 GCF_029407905.1 Bubalus kerabau
AAACCTTGACAAACCACTCATCCAACTCCATCCACAGGGAGCAACCTCCACATTAAAGAGGAACCACAAACTTCCAGCATACAGAAAGGCCACCCCAAACACAGCAATATAAACAAGATGAAAAGGCAGAGAAATATTCAGCAGGTAAAGGAACATGATAAATGCCCACCAAACCAAAGAAAAGAGGAGGAGATAGGGAGTCTACTTGAAAAAGAATTCAGAATAATGATAGTAAAAATGATCCTAAACCTTGAAAACAAAATAGAGTTACAGATAAATAGTCTGGAAACAATGATTGAGAAGATGCAAGAAATGTTTAACAAGGACCTAGAAGAAATAAAAAGGACTCAATCAATAATGAATAACACAATAACTGAGATCAAAAGCACTCTGGAGGGAACCAACAATAGAATAACTGAGGCAGAAGATAGGATAAATGAGGTGGAAGATAGAATGGTGGAAATAAATGAAGCAGAGAGGAAAAAAGAAAAATGAATTAAAAGAAATGAGGACAACCTCAGAGACCTCTGGGACAATGTTAAATGCCCCCAACATTTGAATCATAGGAGTCCCAGAAGAAAAAAAGAAAGATCATGAGAAAATACTTGAGGAAATAATAGTTGAAAACTTCCCTAAAATGGGGAAGGAAATAATCACCAAAGTCCAAGAAACCCAGAAAGTCCCAAACAGGATAAACCCAAGGCAAAACACCTAAAGACACATATTAATCAAATTAATGAAGATCAAACACAAAGAACAAATATTAAAAGCAGTAAGGGAAAAACAACAAATAACTCAGAAGGGGATCCCCATATGGATAACAGCTGATCTTTCAATAAAAACTCTTCAAGCCAGAAAGGAATGGCAGGACATACTTAAAGTGATGAAAGAGAAAAACCTACAATCCAGATTACTGTACCCAGCAAGGATCTCATTCAAATATGAAGGGGAAATCAAAAGCTTTACAGACAAGCAAAAGTTGAGAGAATTCAGCACCACCAAACCAGCTCTTCAACAAATGCTAAAGGATCTTCTCTAGACAGGAAACACAGAAAAGTTGTGTAAACTCAAACCCAAAACAAGAAAGTAAATGGCAAAGGGATCATACTTATCAATAATTACCTTAAATGTAAATGGGTTGAATGCCCCAACCAAAAGACAAAGACTGGTTGAATGGATACAAAAATAAGACCCCTATATATGCTGTCTCAGAGAGGGCAATGGCACCCCACTCCAGTACTCTTGCCTGGAAAATCCCATGGATGGAAGGGCCTGGTGGGCTGCAGTCCATGGGGTCGCGAAGAGTCGGAGGCGACTGGGCGACTTCACTTTCACTTTTCACTTTCATGCATTGGAGAAGAAAATGGCAACCCACTCCAGTGTTCTTGCCTGGAGAATCCCAGGGACGGGGGAGCCTTGTGGGCTGCCGTCTATGGGGTCGCACAGAGTCAGACACGACTGAAGCGACTTAGCATTAACATTAGCATATATGCTATCTACAAGAGACCCACCTCGGAACGAAGGACACATGCACACTAAAAGTGAAGGGCTGGAAAAATATATTTCACACAAATGGAGACCAAAAGAAAGCAGGAATAGCAATACTCATATCAAATAAAATAGACTTTAAAATAAAGGCCGTGAAAAGAGACAAAGAAGGACACTACACAATGATCAATCCAGCAATAAGATATAACAATTATAAATATGTATGCACCCAACAAAGGAGCACCACAATATGTAAGGCAAATGCTAACAAGTATAAAAGGAGAAATTAACAGTAACACAATACTAGTGGGAGACTTTAATACCCACTCACATCTATGGATAGATCAACTAAACCAGAAAATCAGCAAGGAAACACAAACTTTAAATGATACAATGGACCAGTTAGACCTAATTGATATCTATAGGACATTTCACCCCAAAACAATCTATTCATCTTTTTCTCAAGTGCACAAGGAACCTTCTTCAGGATAGATCGCATTCTGGGCCATAAATCTAGCCTTGGTAAATTCAAAAAAATTGAAATCATTCCAAGCATCTTTTCTGATCATAATGTGGTAAGATTAGATGTCACTACAGGAAAAAAAAACTATTAAAAATAAAAACATACGGAGGCTAAACAACACACTTCTGAATAATCACAGAAGATCAAAAAAGAAATAAAAATACGCATATAAATGAATGAAAATTAAAACACAACAACTAAAACCTATGGGGTTCAGTAAAACAGTGCTAAGGGGAATGCTCATAGCAATACAGCTTACCTCAAGAAACAAGAGAAAAATCAAATAAATAACCTAACTCTACACCTAAAGCAACTAGAAAAAGAAGAAATGAAGAACCCCAGGGTTAGTAGAAAGAAAGAAATCATAAAAATTAGGGCAGAAATAAATGGAAAAGAAACAAAGGAGGCCATAGCAAAAAATCAACAAAGCTAATTCTTCGAAAAGATAAATAAAATAGACAAACCATTAGCCAGACTCATCAAGAAAAAAAAGGAGAAGAATCAAATCAACAAAGTTAGAGCTGAAAATGGAGAAATCAGACAACAAACAATACAGAAATATAAAGTATCATGAGACTACTATCAGCAACTATATGCCAATAAAACAGCCAACTTGGAAGAAATGGATAAATTCTTAGAAAAATATAACTTTCCAAAACTGAACCAGGAAGAAACAAAATCTTAACAGACCCATCACAAGCACGGAAATTGAAACTGTAATCAGAAATCTTCCAGCAAACAAAAGCCCAGGTCCAGACGGCTTCACACCTGAATTCTACCAAAAATTTAGAGAAGAACTAACATCTATCCTACTCAAACTCTTCCAGAAAATTGCAGAGGAAGGTAAACTGCCAAATTCATTCTATGAAGCCACCATCATCACCCTAATACCACATCCAAACAAAGATGCCACAAAAAAGAAAACTATAGGCCAATATCACTGATAAACATAGATGCAAAAATCCTCAATAAAATTCTAGCAAACAGAATCCAAAGTCGTATTAAAAAGATCATACATCATGACCAAGTGGACTTTATTCTAGGGGTACAAGGATTCTTCAATATTTGCAAATCAATCAATGTGAAACACCACATAAGCAAATTTAAAGATAAAAACAATATGATTATCTCAATTGATGCAGAGAAAGCCTTTGACAAAATTCAACATCCATTTATGATTAAAAAAAAAAAAAACCCTCCAGAAAGCAGGCATAGAATGAACATACCTCTTCATAATGAAAGCTATATATGATAAACCCACAGCAAACATTATCCTCAATGGTGAAAAATTGAAAGCATTTCCCCTAAAGTCAGGAACAAGACATGGGTGCCCACTCTCACCACTACTATTCAACATAGTTTTGGAAATTTTAGCCACAGCAATCAGAGAAGAAAAAGAAATAAAAGGAATCCAGATTGGAAAAGAAGAAGTAAAGCTCTGACTGTTTGCAGATGGCATGATCCTCTACATAGAAAACCCTAAAGACTCCACCAGAAAATTACTAGAGCTAATCAGTGAATATAGTAAAGTTTCAGGATATAAAATTAACACACATAAATCCCTTGCACTCCTATACAATAACAATGAGAAAACAGAAAGAGAAATTAAGGAAACAATTTCATTCACTATTGCAATGAAAAGAATAAAATACTTTGGAATAAATCTACCTAAAAAAAAAGACTTATATATAGAAAACTATGAACACTGATAAAAAAATCTAACATGACACAAATAAATGACATAAATAGATGGAGAAATATACCATGTTCACAGATTGGAAGAATCAATATAGTGAAAATGAGTATACTACCCAAAGCAATCTATAGATTCAATGCAGTCCCCCTCAAGCTACCAATGGTATTTTTCAGAGAACTAGAACAAATAATTTCACAATTTGTATGGAAATACAAAAAACCTTGAATAGCCAAAGCAATCTTGAGAAAGAAGAATGGAACTGGAAAAATCAACCTGCCTGACTTCAGGCTACACTACAAAGCCACAGTCATCAAGACAGTATGGTACTGGCATAAAAACAGAAATATAGATCAATGGAACAAAATAGAAAGCCCAGAGATAAATCCACACACCTATGGACATTTTATCTTTGACAAAGGAGGCAAAAATATACAATGGAGAAAAGACAATCTTTTTAACAAGTGGTGCTGGGAAAATTGGTAAACCACTTGTAAAAGAATGAAAATAGAACACTTTCTAACATCATACACAAAAATAAACTCAAAATGGATTAAATATCTAAATGTAAGATCAGCAACTATAAAACTCCTAGAGGAAAACATAGGCAAAACACTCTCTGACATAAATCACAGCAGGATCCTTTGTGACCCACCTCCCAGAGTAATGGAAATAAAAGCAAAAATAAACAAATGGGACCTAATTAAACTTAAAAGCTTCTGCACAATGAAGGAAACTATAAGCAAAGTAAAAAGACAGCCTTCAGAATGGGAGAAAAAATAGCAAATGAAGCAACTCACAAAGAATTAATCTCAAAAATATACAAGCAGCTCCTGCAGCTCAATGCCAAAGAAATAAATGACCCAATTAAAAAAACAGGCCAAAGGACTAAAAAGACATTTCTCCAAAGAAGACATACAGATGGCTAACAAACACCTGAAAAGATGCTCAACATCACTCATTATCAGTTCAGTTCAGTCTTTCAGTCATGTCCGACTCTTTCAGTTCAGTTCAGTTCAGTCGCTTAGTTGTGTCCGACTCTTTGGGATCCCATGAATTGCAGCATGCCAGGCTTCCCTGTTCATCACCAACTCCCGGAGTTCACTCAGACTCACGTCCATCGAGTCAGTGATGCCATCCAGCCATCTCATCCTCTGTCATCCCCTTCTCCTCCTTCCCCCAATCCCTCCCAGCATCAGAGTCTTTTCCAATGTGTCAACTCTTTACATGAGGTGGCCAAAGTACTGGAGTTTCAGCTTTAGCATCATTCCTTCCAAAGAAATCCCAGGGCTGATCTCCTTTAGAATGGACTGGTTGGATCTCCTTGCAGTCCAAGGGACTCTCAAGAGTCTTCTCCAACACCACAGTTCAAAAGCATCCATTCTTCAGTGCTCAGCTTTCTTCACAGTCCAACTCTCACATCCATACATGACCACTGGAAAAAAGAAATGCAAATCAAAACCACAATGAGGTACCATCTCATGGTGGTCAGAATGGCTGCTATCAAAAAGTCTACAAGCAATAAATGCTGGAGAGGGTGCGGAGAAAAGGGAACCCTCTTACACTGTTGGTGAGAATGCAAACTAGTACAGCCACTATGGAGAATAATGTGGAGATTCCTTAAAAAAAAAAAAAACAAAAAAAAACTGGAAATAGAACTGCCGTACAACCCAGCAAAACCACTGCTGGGCATACACACAGAGGAAACCAGAATTGAAAGAGACACGTGTACCCCAGTGTTTATCGTAGCACTGTTTACAATAGCCAGGACATGGGAGCAACCTAGATGTCCATCGGCAGATGAATGGATAAGAAAGCTGTGGTACATACACACAATGGAATATTACTCAGCTATTAAAAAGAATACATTTGAATTAGTTCTAATGAGGTGGATGAAACTGGAGTGTATTATACAGAGTGAAGTAAGCCAGAAAGAAAAATACCAATACAGTATATTAACGCATATATATGGAATTTAGAAAGATGGTAACAATGACCCTATATGCAAGACAGCAAAAGAGATACAGATGTAAAGAACAGTCTTTTGGATTCTGTGGGAGAAGGTGAAGGTGGGATGATTTGAGAGAAGAGCATTGAAACATGTATATTATCATATGTGAAATTGAACCAGTCCAGGCTCAATGCATGAGACAGGGTGCTCAGGGCTGGTGCACTGGGATGACCCTGAGGGATGGGATGGGGAGGGAGGTGGGACAGGGGTTCAGGATGGGGAACACATGTATACCCATGGCTGATTCATGTCAATGTATGGCAAAAACCACTACAATAGTGTAATTAGCCTCCAATTAAATAAATAAATTAATTTTTAAAATAATTATAATACAGCCACTGGATAAAGTAGAAAGTGTTGCCTTATAGACCACTTAGAGTCTAACTATGTATCTAGGCCATTGATACTTTTTTTAATTAATTTTTATTGCAGGATAATTGGTTTACAAAAATTTGTTGTTTTCTGTCAAACCTCAACATGAATCAGCCGTAGGTATACATATATTTCCTCCTTTCTGAACCTCCCTCCCACCTCCCTCCCCATCCCAACCCTCTAAGTTGATACAGAGCCCCTGTTTGAGTTTTCTGAGCTATACAACAAATTCCCGTTGGCTATTTATTTTACATATGGTAATGTAAGTTTCCATGTTACTCTTTCCATAATCTCACCCTCTCCTCACCTCTCCCCATGTCCATAAGTCTATTTTCTATGTCTGTTTCTCCATTGTTGCCCTGTAAATAATTTCTTCAGTACCATTTTTCTAGATTCCATATATATGTGTTAGAATACAATATTTATCTGACTTACTTCACTCTGTATAATAGGTTCTAGGTTCATCCACCTCATTAGAACTGACTCAAATGTTCACCTTTTTATGGCTGAGTAATATTCCATTGTATATGCACCACAATTTCTTTATCCATTCACCTGTTGATGGACGTCTATCTTGCTTCCAAGTTCTAGCTATTGTAAATACTGCTGCAATGAACAATGGGATACACGTGTTGTTTTCAATTTTGGTTTTCTCAGGGTATATGCTTAGGAGTGGGATTGCTGGGTCATATGGTGGCTTTATTCCTAGTTTTTAAAGGAATCTCCATATAATCTTCCATAGTGGCTGCATCAATTTACATTCCTACCAAAAGTGTGACAGTGTTTCTCCACACCCTCCAAAGCATTTATTGTTTGTAGACATTTTGATCATGGCTGTTCTGACTGGTGTGAAGTGACATCTCATTGTAGTTTTGGTTTGCATTTCTCTAATAATGACTGACATTGAGCATCTTTTCACGTGTTTGGAATTTGTCTGTCTTCTTTGGATAAATGCCTGTTAGGTTTTTTCCCCACTTTTTTATTGGGTTGTTTGTTTTTCTCTTATTGAGTTGTATGAGCTGCTTGTATATTTTGGAAATTAATCCTTTGTTAGTTGTTTCATTTGCTATTATTTTCTCCTATTCTGAGGGTTGTTTTTTCACTTTACTTAAAGTTTCCTTTTCTGTGCAAAAGATTTTAAGTTTAATCAGATCCCACTTATTTACTTTGTTTTTTATTTCCATTACTCTAGGAGGAGGGTCATAGAGGACCTTGCATTTGATTTATGTCATCGAGTGTCCTGCCTATGTTTTCCTCTAAGAGTTTTATAGTTTCTGGTCTTACATTTAGGTTTTAATCCATTTTGAGTTTATCTTTGTTCATGGTGTTACTAAGTATTCTAATTTCATTATTTTACATGTAGCTGTCCATTTTTCCCAGCACCATTTATTGAAGAGGCTGTCTTTACCTCACTGTATAGTCTTGCCTCCTTTGTAAAAAATAAGGTACCCATGGGTGAATGGGTTTATTTCTGGGATTTCTATCTTGTTCCATTGCTCTATATTTCTAGTGTTTTTTTGTTTGTTTGTTTGTTTGGTTTTTTTTGCCAGTACCATATTGTCTTGATGACTGTAGCTTTGTATTATAATCTGAAATCAGGTAGGTTGATTCCTCCAGCTCCATTCTTCTTTCTCAGGACTGCTTTGGCTATTTGGTGTCTTTTATGTTTCCATATGAATTGTGATTTTTTTTTATTCCAGTTCTGTGAAAAACGCCATTGGTAATTTGATAGGGATCGCATTGAATCTGTAGATTGTGCTTCGTAGTATAGTCATTTTCACAATATTGAATCTTCTACCCAGGAATATGGAATATCTCTCCATCTGTTTATGTCATCTTTGATTTCTTTCATTCAGTTCAGCTGCTCAATTGTGTCCAACTCTTTGTGACCCAATGAATCGCAGCACGCCAGGCCTCCCTGTCCATCACCAACTCCCACAGTTCACTCAAACTCATGTCCATCAAGTCGGTAATGCCATCCAGCCATCTCATTCTCTGTCATCCCCTACTTCTCTTGCCCCCAATCCCTCCCAGCTTCAGACTTTTTCCAGTGAGTCAACTCTTTGCATGAGGTGGCCAAAGTATTGGAGTTTCAGCTTTAGCATCAGTCCTTCCAATGAACACCCAGGAGAGATCTCCTTTAGAATGGACTGGTTGGATCTCCTTGCAGTCCAAGGGACTCTCAAGAGTCTTCTCCAACACCACAGTTCAAAAGCATCAATTCTTCGGTGCTCAGCTTTCTTCACAGTCCAACTCTCACATCCATACATAACCACTGGAAAAACTATAGCCTAGACTAGACGGGCCTTTGTTGGCAAATAATGTCTCTGCTTTTGAATATGCTATCTAGGTTGGTCATAACTTTCCTTCCAAGAAGTAAGCGTCTTTTAATTTCGTGGCTGCAATCACCATCTGCAGTGATTTTGGAGCCCCCCAAAATAAAGTCTGACACTGTTTCCACTGTTTCCCCATCTATTTCCCATGAAGTGATGGGACCAGATGCCATGATCTTCGTTTTCCGAATGTTGAGCTTCAAGCCAACTTTTTCACTCTCTTCTTTCACTTTCATCAAGAGGCTTTTTAGTTCCTCTTCACTTTCTGCCATAAGGGTGATGTCATCTGCATAGCTGAGGTTATTAATATTTCTCCCGGCAATCTTGATTCCAGCTTGTGTTTCTTCCACCCAAGCGTTTCTCATGATGTCCTCTGCATATAAGCTAAATAAGCAGGGTCACAATTTACAGCCTTGACATACTCCTTTTCCTATCTGGAACCAGTCTATTTTTCCATGTCCAGTTCTAACTGTTATTTCCTGACTTGTATACAGGTTTCTCAAGAGGCAGGTCAGTTGGTCTTGTATACCCACCTCTTTCAGAATTTTCCACAGTTTATTGTGGTCCACACAGTCAAAGGCTTTGGCATAGTCAATAAAGTAGAAATAAGTGTTTTTCTGGAACGTTCTTGCTTTTTCGATGATCCAGCAGATGTTGGCAATTTGATCTCTGATTCCTCTGCCTTTTCTAAAACCAGCTTGAACATCTGGAAGTTCACGTTTCACATATTGCTGAAGCCTGGCTTCAAGAATTTTGAGCATTACTTTGCTAGCGTGTGAGATGAGTGCAATTGTGTGGTAGTTTGAGCATTTTTTGGCATTGCCTTTCTTTGAGATTGGGATGAAAACTGACCTTTTCCAGTCCTGTGGCCATTGCTGAGTTGTCCAAATTTGCTGGCATATTGAGTGCAGTACTTCACAGCATCATCTTTCACGATTTGAATTAGCTCAACTAGAATTCCATCACCTCCACTAGCTTCATTCATAGTGATGCTTCCTAAGGCCCACTTGACTTCACATTCCTGGATGTCTGGCTCTAGGTGAGTGATCACACTATCGTGATTATCTGAGTCGTGAAGATCTTTTTTTTACAGTTCTTCTGTGTATTCTTGCCACCTTGTCTTAATATCTTCTGCTTCTGTTAGGTCCATACCATTTCTCTCCTTTATTGAGCCCATCTTTGCATGAAATGTTCCCTTGTTATCTCTAATTTTCTTGAAGAGATCTCTAGTCTTTCCTATTCTGTTGTTTTCCTCTATTTTTTTTTTTTTTTTTTTTTTTTGCATCGATTGCTGAGGAAGGCTTTCTTATCTCTCCTTGCTATTCTTTGGAATTCTGCATTCAGATGCTTATATCTTTCCTTTTCTCCTTTGCTTTTCGCTTCTCTTCTTTTCACAGCTATTTGTAAGGCCTCCCCAGGCAACCATTTTGCTTTTTTGCATTTCTTTTCCATGGGGATTGTCTTGATCCCTCTCTCCTGTACAATGTCATGAACCTCCATCCATAGTTCATCAGGTACTCTGTCTATCAGATCTAGTCCCTTAAATCTATTTCTCACTTCCACTGTATAATCATAAGAGATTTGATTTCTGTGTACAGTTCTTTTTTCTCCTTAGATAAGTTTATTCCTAGATACTTAATTATTTTTGTTGCAATGGTGAATGGGAAAGAATCCCTAATTTCTCTTTCTGATTTTTCATTGTTGTTAGTACATAGAAATGCAAGTGATTTCTGTGTATTGATTTTGTATCCTGCAACTTTGCTAAATTCACTAATTAACTCTAGTAATTTTCTGATATTATCTTTAGTATTTTCTATGTACAGTATCATGTCATCTGCAAACAGTGAAAGCTTTAATTCTTTTCCAATCTGGATTCCTTTAATTTCTTTTCCTTCTCTGATTGCCATAGCTAGGAGTTCCAAAACTATGTTGAAAAATAGTGTTGAAAGTGGACACCCTTGTCTTGTTCCTGATCTTAGGGGGAATGCTTTCAGTTTTTCACAATTGAGAATCATGTTTGCTGTAAGCTTATATATGGACTTTACTATGTTGTGGTAGGTTCCTTCTATGCCCATTTTTTGAAGAGTTTTAAACATCAATGGGTGCTGAGTTTTGTCAAAGGCTTTTTCTGCATCTATTGAGATTATTATATGTTTTTCATCTTTCAATTTGTTAATATTGTGTATCACATTGATTGATTTGCATATATTGAAGAATCATTGCATCCTTGGAATAAACCAAACTTGATCATAGTGTATGAACTTTTTGATGTGTTGCTGAATTCTGTTTGCTAAAATTTTGTTGAGGATTTTTGCATCTATGTGCATCAGTGATATTGGCCCATAGCTTCCTGTTTTGTGTTGTCTTTGTCTGGTTTTGGTATCAGGGTGATGATGGCTTCGTAGAATGAGTTTGGAAGTGTTGCTTCCTCTTCAATTTTTTGAAAGTGTTTTAGAAGAATAGGCATTAGCTCTTCTATAAATGTTTGATAGAATTGTCCTTTGAAGACATCTGGTCCTGGGCTTTGGTTTTTTGGGAAATTTTTGTTCACTGCTTCAATTTCAGTGCTTGTAATAAGGTTGTACATAATTTCTATTTCTTCCTGGTTCAGTCTTGAAAGATTGAACTTTTCTAAGAATCTGTCCATTTCTTCCAGGTTATCCATTTTATTGCCACATAGTTGTTCATAACAGTATCCTATAATCCTTTGTATTTCTGCATTGTCTGTTGTAACCTCTCCTTTTTCATTTCTAATTTTGTTGATTTGCTTCTTCTCTCTTTTTTATCTTGATTAGTCTGGCTAAAGGTTTTTCAATTTTGTTTATCTTCTCAAAAAACCAGCTTTTAGTTTCATTAATCTTTACTATTGTTGCTTTCATTTCTTTTTCATTTATTTCTGCTCCAATCTTTATGATTTCTTTCCTTCTACTAATTTTGGGAGTTTTTATTCTTCTTTTCCCAGTTGTTTTAGGTGTAAAGTTAGGTTGCCTATTGATGTTTTTCTTGTTTCTTGAGGTAGGATTCTATTGCTTTAAACTCCCCTATTAGAACCGTTTTGCTGCATCCCATAGGTTTTGAGTTGTGTTTTCATTATCATTTGTTTCTAGACATTTTTTGATTACCCTTTTGGGAATTTCTTCAGTAACCTTTTGGTTATTTAGAAACGTGTTGTTTAATCCTCATGTGCATGTGTTTCTTACAGTTTTTTTCTTGAAATTGATATCTAGTCTCATAGCATTATGGTTGGAGAAGATGCTTTCAATTTTCTTAAATTTACTGAGGTTTGATTTGTGACCCAAGATATGGTCTATCCTGGGGAATGTCCATGTGCACTTGAGAAGGTGTATTCTTCTGCATTTGGATGGAATGTTCTAAAGATATCAATGAGATTCATCTCATCTAATGTATCATTTAAGACTTGTGTTTTATTATTCTTCTGTTTTGATGATCTGTCCATTGGTGTGAGTGGCGTGTTAAAGTCTCCTGCTTTTATTCTGTTACTGTCAATTTCTCCTTTTATGTCTGTTAATGTTTGTCTTATGTATTAAGGTGCTCCTATGTTGGGTACACAGATATTTACAATTGTTATGTCTTCCTCTTGGATTGATCCCTTGATCATTATGTAGGGTCCTTCCTTATCTATTTTTTTTCTTATCTCTTTTAATATTCTTTATTTTAAGATCTATTTTGTCTGATATGAGGATTGCTACTCCAGCTTTCTTTTGCTTCTAATTTGCATGGAAAATAGTCTATATGTGTCTTTAGATCTGAAGTGGGTTTCATGTAGATAGCATATATATGGGTCTTGTTTTTGTATTCATTCAGCCAGTCTGTGTCTCTTGGTTGGAGCATTTAATCACTTAAAGTAAGTATTGATTTACATTTAAAGTAATAATTGATATATATATATATATATATATATATATATATATATTCCTATTGGCATTTTCTTAATTGTTTGGGGTTGATTTTTTGTAGATCTTTTTTCTACTTTTGTATTTCTTGACTATATAAGTTCCTTTAACATTTGTTGTAAAGCTGGTTTGGTGGTACTGAGTTCTCTTAACTTTTGCTTGTCTGAAAAGCTTTTGATTTCTCCATCAATTTTGAAGGAGATCCTTGCTGGGTACAATAATCTTCACTGTAGACTTTTCCTTTTCAGTACTTTAAATATATCCTGCCATTCCATTCTACCTGCAGAGTTTCTGCTGAAAGGTCATCTGTTAAGTGTATGGGGTTTCCCTTATATATTACTTGTTGCTTTTCCCTTGCTGCTTTTAATAGTCTTTCTTTTTGTTTAGTCTTTGTTAGTTTGATTGGTATCTGTCTTGGCATGTTTCTCCTTGGGTTTATCTTGTATGGGACTCTTTGTGCCTCTTAGACTTGATTGACTATTTCCTTTTCCATGTTGGGAAATTTTCAACTATAATCTCTTCAAAAATGTTCTCATATCCTTTCTTTTTCTCTTCTTATTCTGCTGCTGGTACTGCTGCTAAGTCACTTCAGCCGTGTCTGACTCTGTGCGACCCTGTAGATGATAGCCCACCAGGCTCCCCCATCCCTGGGATTCTCCAGGCAAGAACACCGGAGTGGGTTGCCATTTCCTTCTCCAATGCATGAAAGTTAAAAGTGAAAGTGAAGTCGCTCAGTCATGTCCAACCCTCAGTGACCCCATGGACTGCAGTCTTCCAGGCTCCTCTGTCCATGGGATTTTCCAGGCAAGAGTACTGGAGTGGGGTGTCATTGCCTTCACCGCTTCTTCTTCTGGGACCCCTATAATTTGAAGGTTGTTGCATTTGATGTTGTCCCAGAGTCTCTGAGATTATCTTCAGTTCTTTCAGTTCTTTTCATTCTTTTTACATTATTCTGCTCTTCAGAGCTTATATCCACCATTTTATCTTCCAGTTCACTGATTCGTTCATCTATTTCAGATATTCTACTATTGATCCCTTCTAGCAGTGGCACCCCACTCCAGTACTCTTGCCTGGAGAATCCCATGGATGGAGGAGCCTGGAAGGCTGCAGTCCATGGAGTCACTGAGGGTCAGACACGACTAAGCGACTTCACTTTCACTTTTCACTTTCATGCATTGGAGAAGGAAATGGCAACCCACTCCAGTGTTCTTGCCTGGAGAACCCCAGGGACGGGGGAGCCTGGTGGGCTGCTGTCTATGGGGTCACACAGAGTCAGACACGTCTGAAGTGACTTAGCAGCAGCAGCATTTTTACTTTCAGTAGTTGTGCTGTTTGTCTCTGTATGTTTATTCTTTAATTCGTCTAGGTCTTTGTTAGTTGATTCTTGCATTTTCTCCATTTTGTTTTCAAGGTTTTTGATCATCTTTACTGTCATTATTCTGAATTCTTTTTCAGGTAGTTTGCCTGTTTCCTCTTCATTTATTTGGACTTCTATTTTTCTAGTTTGTTACTTCATTTGTGTAGTGTTTCTGTACCTTTTCATTATTTTTTTTAACTTATTGTGCTAAAGGTCTCCTTTTCCCAGGCTTCAAGGTTGAATTCTTTCTTCCTTTTGGTTTCTGCACTCCTAAGTTTGGTCCAGTGGTTTGTGTAAGCTTCATATATGGTGAGATTTGTGCTCAGTTTTTTGTTTATTTGTTTTTCCTCTGATGAGCAAGGCTGAGTGAGGTAGTAATCCTGTCTGCTGATGATTAGGTTTGTATTTTTGTTTTGTTTGTTGTTTAGATGAGGCATCCTGCACAGGTTGCTACTTCGGTTGGGTGATGCTGGGTCTTGTATTCAAGTGGATTCCTTTGTGTGAGTTCTCACTGTTTGATACTCTCTAGGGTTAGTTCTCTGGTATTCTAGGGTTTTGGAGTCATTGCTCCCACTCCAAAGGCTCAGGGCTTGATCTCTGGTCAGGAATGAAGATTCAACAAGTGGTTTGTCATGGCACTAAGTGAGATTAAAACTAATTCCCAAAAATGAGAAATGAAAGATGAACCCCAGACAAATGGCAGTTAAAAAATCAGGCAAATGATAATTAAAATAGTAGAATATACACATATACATATACACCCATCAGATCAGATCAGTCACTCAGTCATGTCCGACTATTTGCGACCCCATGAATCGCAGCACGCCAGGCCTCCCTGTCCATCACCAACTCCCGGAGTTCACTGAGACTCATGTCCATCGAGTCAGTGATGCCATCCAGCCATCTCATCCTCTGTCGTCCCCTTCTCCTCCTGCCCCCAGTCCCTCCCAGCATCAGAGTCTTTTCCAATGAGTCAACTCTTCGCATGAGGTGGCCAAAGTATTGGAGTTTCAGCTTTAGCATCGTTCTTTCCAAAGAAATCCCAGGGCTGATCTCCTTTAGAATGGACTGGTTGGATCTCCTTGCAGTCCAAGGGACTCTCAAGAGTCTTCTCCAACACCACAGTTCAAAAGCATCAATTCTTCAGCGCTCAGCCTTCTTCACAGTCCAACTCTCACATCCATACATGACCACAGGAAAAACCACAGCCTTGACTAGACGAACCTTTGTAGGCAAAGTAATGTCTCTGCTTTTGAATAGGCTATCTAGGTTGGTCATAACTTTCCTTCCAAGGAGTAAGTGTCTTTTAATTTCATGGCTGCAGTCACCATCTGTAGTGATTTTGGAGCCCAGAAAAATAAAGTCTGACACTGTTTCCACTGTTTCCCCATCTATTTCCCATGAAGTGGTGGGACCGGATGCCATGATCTTTGTTTTCCGAATGTTGAGCCTTAAGCCAACTTTTTCACTCTCCTCTTTCACTTTCATCAAGAGGCTTTTGAGTTCCTCTTCCCTTTCTTCCATAAGGGTGATGTCATCTGCATATCTGAGGTTATTGATATTTCTCCCGGCAATCTTGATTCCAGCTTGTGTTTCTTCCAGTCCAGCGTTTCTCATGAGGTACACTGCATATAAGTTAAATAAACAGAGTGACAATATACAGCCTTGACGAACTCCTTTTCCTATTTGGAACCAGTCTGTTGTTCCATGTCCAGTTCTAACTGTTGCTTCCTGACCTGCATACAAATTTCTCAAGAGGCAGGTCAGGTGGTCTGGTATTCCCATCTCTTTCAGAATTTTCCACAGTTTATTGTGATCCACACAGTCAAAGGCTTTGGCATAGTCAATAAAGCAGAAATAGATGTTTTTCTGGAACTCTCTTGCTTTTTTGATGATCCAGAGGATGTTGGCAATTTGATCTCTGGTTCCTCTGCCTTTTCTAAAACTAGCTTGAACATCAGGAAGTTCACAGTTCACATACTGCTGAAGCCTGGCTTGGAGAATTTTGAGCATTACTTTACTAGTGTGTGAGATGAGTGCAATTGTGTGGTAGTCTGAGCATTCTTTTGGATTGCCTTTCTTTGGGATTGGAATGAAAACTGACCTTTTCCAGTTCTGTGGCCACTGCTGAGTTTTCCAAATTTGCTGGCATATTGAGTGCAGCCCTTTCACAGCATCCATAAGCAAAGTCAAAACAGTCCAACAAAAATAAAGTACAATAGATTGATCTGGCAAACAAAGGAAATCAAAAATTATATTTAGCAGTTAAGAACAAAACTAACTAAAGCACAAACTGGAAAACAAAACTAAAACAAGATGCCAAGTGGGGAATAAAGCAATGAAAACAAATTTAACAAATATGTTGAGAGGAAAGAAGAAACAACAGATATGCAAAGTTAAATAGAGGTAGATGAAGATTTATATACATTAAAGATTAACTCCAAGGGGAAAATAACAGTAGGAAAGGAGAAAAAAAAAGGAATAAATGTAGAAAAAATATAATAGGTTTAAAAAAATTAAAAATTGTATTTATAAAAAAGAGAAAATAAAATAAAAGGAAGAAGAAAGAAAAAAAAAGGAAAATGCCACAGAACTGCAAAAGCCCAATGTAAAGACAGAGGTTTATGACAACAATAAAAAGTGTGACTGAATATACACATATACATATACACCCATGAGCAAAATCAAAACAGTCCAACAAAAATAAAGTACAATAGATTGACCTGGCAAACAGACGAAACCAAAAATTATATCTACCAGTTACAAACAAAACTAACTAAAGCACAAACTGGAAAACAAAACTAAATCAAGGTGCCAACTGGGGAATAAAGCAATGAAAATAAAACAAACAAATATGTTGAGAGGAAAGGAAAGAAAAGAAAGAAAGAATAAATATGTGAAGTTAAGTAGAGGTAGCAAAGAAGATTTATATACATTAAAGATTAACTAAAAGAGGAAAGCAGAGACATTACTTTGCCAACAAAGGCCCGTCTAGTCAAGGCTATGGTTTTTCCAGTGATCATGTATGGATGTGCGAGTTGGACTGTGAAGAAAGCTGAGCACCGAAGAATCAATGCTTTTGAACTGTGGTGTTGGAGAAGACTTTTGAGAGTCCCTTGGACTTCAAGGAGATCCATCCAGTCCACTCTAAAGGAGAATCAGCCCTGGGATTTCTTTGGAAGGAATGATGTTAAAGCTGAAACTTCAGTACTTTGGCCACCTCATGCGAAGAGTTGACTCATTGGAAAAGACTCTGATGCTGGGAGGGATTGGGGGCAGGAGGAGAAGGGGACGGCAGAGGATGAGATGGCTGGATGGCATCACGGACTCGATGGACGTGAGTCTGAGTGAACTCAACTTTTGTGGGAGCTCTTAATGTCTTTTCATATATTCCATAGACATAGAGTCTGCCTAGTTGATTGTGTGGATTTAATCTGCAGCTTGTACAGTTGGTGGGAAGGTTTTGGGTCTTCTTCCTTAGCCACACTGCCCCTGGCTTTCAATTGTGGTTTTATTTCCACCTCTGCATGTAGGTCATCATTAGGGTTTTCTTCTGCCCTGGAGGACTTGGGTTTGCCCCTGTGAGGGCCAGGTGTGGAGGTGGTGCAGCTGCTTGGGTTTCAGGGGTTCTAGCAGCACCAGGTACTCAGGCGGCATTGGTGGCTAGGGCAGCAGGAAATATAGTGCTCTAGAAGGATATGACAACTAGTATTGGCCAATACCCTCCAGTATTCTTGCCTGAAGAACCCCCCGCCCCCGACAGAGAAGCCTGGCAGGCCGCTGTCTACAGGGTTGCAAAGAGTTGGTCACAACCAAAGTGACCCTACGTGCATAGATCCAAGACTTTTTTTGCCTGTTGCAGTTCTGCCCCAATGAGAGTTGAACAGGAAGGTGGTGCAGCTGCTTGGATTGTGGGGACCCTGGTGGTGCCAAACGTGCAGGGACACAAACTGCCTCCACTGCAGGAGTTACGGCCCTATCAGAGTCTTTTTTCAAGCCTCTTGTAGCTGGCGATCAGAAGGTCTCTTTGGCCAATTTTTCTCTGTAGCTCCATTCAGGCACTTAGAGGGCTCCCTTGCCTGGGATCCTTCTCTGTTGTTCGGGGCATCAGGCACATAGAGGGGGCCCCCCTGGCTGGGGTCCTACTCTGTATATCAGGCACTTAAAAGGGCACCCTGGGTGGGGTCCTACTCTGTAGTTCAGTGTAGTTCAGTGCATCAGGCATTTGATGGCCAGCCTCCCTATTGTTCAGCTGCTAATGCTGGTGTGTGGGGAGAGAGAAGCTATGGTGATGGCTCCACCCCCTATGCATGATTTAGCAGTATTGCCTTGCTTTCATCGCTGCCTGGCTTTCCTCCACAGGCATTTCCCACCACAATCCCCTCCCTCACATCCCCTCAATCTGTCACTCTGCAGTCAACAGCAGCCCTTGCCCTGGGATTGCTCCACAATCCCTAAACCCCAGCTCCCAGCTGCTGTACCTTCCAGGGGATCTGCGTCCCTGTCCAGGGTATGTATGGTTGCAGTAAGGACTGTCTGATTCTCATTCCATTTAGGCTGCCACAGATCAGCTCTTTCACTCTCATCCTTAAATGTTTCTCCTTTGACTCAGACGATTGCCCCCATGTGGGGATTGGATCCCTGCTTCAGTTCCCCCACGGGCTGAGGGCAGGTCAAGTCCTATTAACACTCCTGTTTTTCCCCCTAGTTCCTTAATCCTACAGAGTTTTGCATGGTTCTATATATTCTTTTCCGCTGGTCGGGTACTCCTGTCTGCTCCCAGCTGGTGTTCTGCATGCACTTCTGCGTCTAAAGGTGTATTCCTGATGTATCCATGGAGAGATATGTACTCCACGTACACCTACTCCTCCGCCATCTTGTTCTCTGAGTTCAATACATTTTAATATAAACTGTACTAGCATACTCAAACTATATGTTATGTATATAAAATGTATTGAAATTATTCAATTTGATTACTACAAAGTTTACTTTACATATAAGAATAAATATATTTTCTTAATTTGTTTTTTAAATCAGGCATTTACAGAAATATAAATATGTGGATTTTTCTCTTCATGCTAATGAAAACCTAGCAAGATATTTAGAGAACAAATCTCTGTTGCAAACATTGACAGAAAATGGACAAGACTGATCAGCCATCTGTACAAGACATTTTTAAAGCTCACTGAATTAATCAGTTCCATTTTACCGTATCAAATTGCAAAAGGCACACTGGTCCATTGAATTTGCCCTAACTGAAATGATACCCAGGCAGCACTTTAACAGGAATGTGCAAGAGAAAGAACTTTCATCACTGAGCTGCTGAATTTGCACTCTCAGGCCTCTAAGGCAAGGATTTTTTTTTAAGTTTGCAGAACTTTGAGTGGAGAATTAGCCTAGGCTCATATGATTCACACTGATAGTCTTAGATCTAAATGGGTTTATTGCAGTTTTAACTTCAACTCTAAAAGGGAATTATGTTAATAATTGTTTTCCTGATATTTTGAGGTATTATTCATTCAACTTTGTATTTCAGCTTCAGAGTCACCCAAGTCTGCTGATCTTTCTCATATTTTCTTAATTTTCAATTTCAAGATCTATATTTTTAATTTTAATTTTTTAATAAAAATTTTTAATGATAGACTTTTTGATGGAACTTTGTTAAACGTTTTTTGGTTGTCGTTATTGTTGTTTAATTGCTAAGGCATGTCTGACTCTTTGCAATTCAATGGACAATAGCATGCCAGGCTCCTCTGTCCTCCACTATCTCCCTGAGTTTGCTGATATTCATGTGCATTGAGAGAGTGTGCTATCTAACCATCTCATACTTCTTTAAAAAAGCTTTGAAGCCAGGCATTGACTTCTCCTCTCTAACAGTGAAAGTCTTGGAGTAGAAGGCTGTTTAATCTACACTGAAAATCTGTTTTTCAGTGTGGGCACCTTCATTAGTGAGCTAGATTTTCTGGACAACTTGATGCAGATTCTATATCATAACTTTTGGTGCTTTACCTTTCACTTTTATGATATGAGGGTGGGTTTTTCCCTTAATTCTCATTAACCAACCTCCACTAGCCCTAAATTTTTCTTCTTCAGCTTTGTCACCTTTCAGCCTTCCTAGAATTGAAGACAGTTAGGGCCTTGCTCTGGATTAATTCTTTTTTATTTATTTTTAATTGAAATATAATTGATTTACAATATTGTGTTGGCTTTTAAGGTAACGTGTTTGATCTGATATCCTATCCAGACCACTAAAACTTTCTCCCTGTCAGCAGTAAGGCAGTTCCACTTTCTGATCATTCTGTGTTCATTGGAGCAGCACTTTTAATTTCCTTCAAGAACTTTTCCTTTGCATTCACAAGTTGGGTAACTGGCACAAGAGGCTACCTTTTGGCCTATCTGGGCATTCAACATGTCTTCCTCACTAAGCTTTCGATTTAAAGTGAGGGACATATAACTCTTTGCTTGAATGCTTAAAAGCCATTACAGGCTTATTAATTGGCCTAATTTCAATATTGTTGTGTCTCAGAGAATAGGGTAGCCTAAGGAGAGGGATAGAGATGAGAGAATGCTGGTCAATGGAGCAGTCAGAATACACAATCTATTGATTAAGTTCTCCTTGTGTGAGCATGGTTTGTGGTGCCAACAAGCAATTACAAATTTAACATCAAAGTTCACAGATCACCATAGCAAATATAATAATAATGAAAAAGTTAGAAATATTGTAGAAATTACAAAAATGTGACACAGATATAAAGTAGGCAAATACTGTTGGAAAAAAATGCACTTTTTTTTGGTGCAGGGTTGCCACAGATCTTCAAATTGTGAAAAACACAGCTCCAGTAAAGTGCAATAAAGTGAAACACAATAAAATGAGATAGGCCTCTATTATTAACTATAGTTTCCATATACATTATATCCCCATGACTTCTTTATATTATGACTGGAGGTTTGTACCTTTTGACACCTTCACCCTCTTTCCCACTCTACACGCCACATCTCTGGCAACTATTACTACCAATCAGTTCTCTGTATCTATGAACTTTTTTTTTTTTCAAGATTACACATACAAGTGATATCATATGATATCTGTCTTCTTCTTTCAGACTTATTTCACTTAGCATAATGCTATCAAGGTCCATTCATATTTTTGCAAATGGCAAATTTTTGTTCTTTTCATGACTAAATAACATTCCAGTGTGTGTGTGTGTGTATACACATCATAGTCTCTTTATCCATTCATCCATCAATAATGCTGCAATAAGCACAGGGATGCAAATATTTTTACAACTTTTATTTTTTTTATTTTATTTTATTTTTAAACTTTACATAATTGTATTAGTTTTGCCAAATATCAAAATGAATCCGCCTCAGGCATACATGTGTTCCCCATCCTGAACCCTCCTCCCTCCTCCCTCCCCATTCCATCCCTCTGGGTCATCCCAGTGCACCAGCCCCAAGCATCCAGTATCGTGCATCGAACCTGGACTGGCAACTCGTTTCATACATGATATTTTACATTTTTCAATGCCATTCTCCCAAATCTTCCCACCCTCTCCCTCTCCACAGAGTCCATAAGACTGTTCTATACATCAGTGTCTCTTTTGCTGTCTCGTACACAGGGTTATTGTTACCATCTTTCTAAATTCCATATATATGCGTTAGTATACTGTATTGGTGTTTTTCTTTCTGGCTTACTTCACTCTGTATAATAGGCTCCAGTTTCATCCACCTCATTAGAACTGATTCAAATGTATTATTTTTAATGGCTGAGTAATACTCCATTGTGTATATGTACCACCGCTTTCTTATCCATTCATCTGCTGATGGACATCTAGGTTGCTTCCATGTCCTGGCTATTATAAACAGTGCTGCGATGAACATTGGGGTACACGTGTCTCTTTCCCTTCTGGTTTCCTCAGTGTGTATGCCCAGCAGTGGGATTGCTGGATCATAAGGCAGTTCTATTTCCAGTTTTTTAAGGAATCTCCACACTGTTCTCCATAGTGGCTGTACTAGTTTGCATCCCACCAACAGTGGAAGAGGGTTCCCTTTTCTCCACACCCTCTCCAGCATTTATTGCTTGTAGACTTTTGGATCGCAGCCATTCTGACTGGTGTGAAATGGTACCTCACTGTGGTTTTGATTTGCATTTCTCTGATAATGAGTGATGTTGAGCATCTTTTCATGTGTTTGTTAGCCATCTGGATGTCTTCTTTGAAGAAATGCCTATTTAGTTCTTTGGCCCATTTTTTGATTGGGTCATTTATTTTTCTGGAGTTGAGCTGTAGGAGTTGCTTGTATATTCTCGAGATTAGTTGTTTGTCAGTTGCTTCATTTGCTATTATCTTCTCCCATTCTGAAGGCTGTCTTTTCACCTTGCTAATAGTTTCCTTTGATGTGCAGAAGCTTTTAAGGTTAATTAGGTCCCATTTGTTTATTTTTGCTTTTATTTCCAATATTCTGGGAGGTGGGTCATAGAGGATCCTGCTGTGATGTATGTCAGAGAGTGTTTTGCCTATGTTCTCCTCTAGGAGTTTTATAGCTTCTGGTCTTACATTTAGATCTTTAATCCATTTTGAGTTTATTTTTGTGTATGGTGTTAGAAAGTGTTCTAGTTTCATTCTTTTACAAGTGGTTGACCAGAATTCCCAGCACCACTTGTTAAAGACATTGTCTTTAATTCATTGTATATTCTTGCCTCCTTTGTCAAAGATAAGGTGTCCATATGTGCATGGATTTATCTCTGGGCTTTCTATTTTGTTCCATTGATCTATATTTCTGTCTTTGTGCCAGTACCATACTGTCTTGATAACTGTGGCTTTGTAGTAGAGCCTGAAGTCAGGCAGGTTGATTCCTCCAGTTCCATTCTTCTTTCTCAAGATCGCTTTGGCTATTCGAGGTTTTTTTTATTTCCATACAAATTGTGAAATTATTTGTTCTAGCTCTGTGAAGAATGCTGTTGGTAGCTTGATAGGGATTGCATTGAATCTATAGATTGCTTTGGGTAGTATACTCATTTTCACTATATTGATTCTTCCAATCCATGAACATGGTATATTTCTCCATCTGTTAGTGTCCTCTTTGATTTCTTTCACCAGTGTTTTCTATATATAGGTCTTTAGTTTTTTTAGGTAGATATATTCCTAAGTATTTTATTCTTTCCGTTGCAATGGTGAATGGAACTGTTTCCTTAATTTCTCTTTCTGTTTTCTCATTATTAGTGTATAGGAATGCAAGGGATTTCTGTGTGTTGATTTTATATCCTGCAACTTTACTATAGTCATTGATTAGTTCTAGTAATTTTCTGGTGGAGTCTTTAGGGTTTTCTATGTAGAGGATCATGTCATCTGCAAACAGTGAGAACTTTACTTCTTCTTTTCCAATTTGGATTCCTTTTATTTCTTTTTCTGCTCTGATTGCTGTGGCCAAAACTTCCAAAACTATGTTGAATAGTAATGGTGAAAGTGGGCACCCTTGTCTTGTTCCTGACTTTAGAGGAAATGCTTTCAATTTTTCACCATTGAGGATAATGTTTGCTGTGGGTTTGTCACATATAGCTTTGATTATGTTGAGGTATGTTCCTTCTATTCCTGCTTTCTGGAGAGTTTTGATCATAAATGGATGTTGAATTTTGTCAAAGGCTTTCTCTGCATCTATTGAGATAATCATATGGTTTTTATTTTTCAATTTGTTAATGTGGTGCATTACATTGATTGATTTGCGGATATTGAAGAATCCTTGCATCCCTGGGATAAAGCCCACTTGGTCATGGTGTATGATCTTTTTAATGTGTTGTTGGATTCTGATTGCTAGAATTTGGTTAAGGATTTTTGCATCTATGTTCATCAGTGATATTGGCCTGTAGTTTTCTTTTTTTGTGGGATCTTTGTCAGGTTTTGGTATTAGGGTGATGGTGGCCTCATAGAATGAGTTTGGAAGTTTACCATCCTCTGCAATTTTCTGGAAGAGTTTGAGCAGGATAGGTGTTAGCTCTTCTCTAAATTTTTGGTAGAATTCAGGTGTGAAGCCGTCTGGACCTGGGCTTTTGTTTGCTGGAAGATTTTTGATTACAGTTTGAATTTTCATGCTTGTGATGGGTCTGTTAAGATTTTCTATTTCTTCCTGATTGAGTTTTGTTAAGTTGTACTTTTCTAAGAATTTGTCCATTTCTTCCACATTGTCCATCTTATTGGCATATAATTGTTGATAGTACTCTCTTATGATCCTTTGTATTTCTGTGTTGTCTGTTGTGATCTCTCCATTTTCATTTCTAATTTTATTGATTTGATTTTTCTCCCTTTGTTTCTTGATGAGTCTGGCTAATGGTTTGTCAATTTTATTTATCCTTTCAAAAAACCAGCTTTTGGTTTTGTTGATTTTTGCTATGATCTCTTTTGTTTCTTTTGCATTTATTTCTGCTCTAAGTTTTAAGATTTCTTTCCTTCTATTAACCCTGGGGTTCTTCATTTCTTCCTTTTCTAGTTGCTTTAGGTGTAGAGTTAGGTTATTTATTTGACTTTTTTCTTGTTTCTTGAGGTGTGCCTGTATTGCTATGAACTTTCCCCTTAGGACAGCTTTTACCGTGTCCCACAGGTTTTGGGTTGTTTTGTTTTCATTTTCATTCATTTCTATGCAAATTTTGATTTCTTTTTTGATTTCTTCTGTGATTTGTTGGTTATTCAGCAGCGTGTTGTTCAGCCTCCATATGTTGGAATATATAATAATTTTTCTCCTGTACTTAAGATCTAATCTTACTGCATTGTGGTCAGAAAAGATGCTTGGAATGATTTCTATTTTTTTGAATTTACCAAGGCTAGCTTTATGGCACAGAATGTGATCTATCCTGGAGAAGGTTCCATGTGCGCTTGAGAAAAAGGTGAAATTTATTGTTTTGGGATGAAATGTCCTATAGATATCAATTAGGTCTAACTGGTCTATTGTATGGTTTAAAGTTTGTGTTTCCTTGTTAATTTTCTGTTTAGTTGATCTATCCATAGGTGTGAGTGGGGTATTAAAGTCTCCCACTATTATTGTGTTATTGTTAATTTCTCATTTCATACTTGTTAGCATTTGTCTTACATACTGCGGTGCTCCCGTGTTGGGTGCATATATATTTATAATTGTTATATCTTCTTCTTGGATTGATCCTTTGATCATTATGTAGTGACCTTCTTTGTCTCTTTTCACAGCCTTTGTTTTAAAGTCTATTTTATCTGATATGAGTATTGCTACTCCTGCTTTCTTTTGGTCCCTATTTGCATGGAAAATATTTTTCCAGCCCTTCACTTTCAGTCTGTATGTGTCCCCTGTTTTGAGGTGGGTCTCTTGTAGACAGCATATGTAGGGGTCTTGTTTTTGTATCCATTCAGCCAGTCTTTGTCTTTTGGTTGGGGCATTCAACCCATTTACGTTTAAGGTAATTACTGATAAGTATGACCCCATTGCCATTTACTTTATTGTTTTGGGTTCAAATTTATACACCGTTTTTGTGTTTCCTGTCTAGAGAATATCCTTAAGTATTTGTTGGAGAGCTGGTTTGGTGGTGCAGAATTCTCTCAGCTTTTGCTTGTCTGAAAAGCTTTTGATTTCTCTTTCATACTTGAATGAGATTCTTGCTGGGTACAATAATCTGGGCTGTAGGTTATTTTCTTTCATCATTTTAAGTATGTCTTGCCATTCCCTCCTGGCTTGAAGAGTTTCTATTGAAAGATCAGCTGTTATCCTTATGGGTATTCCCTTGTGTGTTATTTGTTGTTTTTCCCTTGCTGCTTTTAATATTTGTTCTTTGTGTTTGATCTTTGTTAATTTGATTACTATGTGTCTTGGGGTGTTTCGCCTTGGGTTTATCCTGTTTGGGACTCTCTGGGCTTCTTGGACTTGGGTGATTATTTCCTTCCCCATTTTAGGGAAGTTTTCAACTATTATCTCCTCAAGTATTTTCTCATGGTCTTTCTTTTTGTCTTTTTCTTCTGGGACCCCTATGATTTGAATGTTGTAGCATTTAATATTGTCCTGGAGGTCTCTGAGATTGTCCTCATTTCTTTTAATTCGTTTTTCTTTTAACCTCTCTGATTCATTTATTTCTACCATTCTATCTTCTAATTCACTAATCCTATCTTCTGCCTCTGTTATTCTACTATTTGTTGCCTCCAGAGTGTTTTTAATTTCACTTATTGCATTATTCATTATATATTGACTCTTTTTTATTTCTTCTAAGTCCTTGTGAAACTTTTCTTGTATCTTCTCAATCCTTGCCTCCAGGCTATTTATCTGTGATTCCATTTTAATTTCAAGATTTTGGATCAATTTCACTATCATTATTCGGAATTCTTTATCAGGTAGATTCCCTATCTCCCTCTTTTGTTTGGTTTGGTAGGCATTTATCCTGTTCCTTTATCTGCTGGCTATTCCTCTGTCTCTTCATCTTGTTTAAATTGCTGAGTTTGGGGTGTCCTTTCTGTATTCTGGCTGTTTGTGGAGTTCTTTTTATTGTGGCGTTTCCTCGCTGTGTGTGGGTTTGTACAGGTGGCTTGTCAAGGTTTCCTGGTTAGGGAAGCTTGTGTCGATGTTCTGGTGGATGGAGCTGTATTTCTTCTCTCTGGAGTGTAATGAAATGTCCAGTAATGAGTTATGAGATGTCTATGGTTTTGGGGTGACTTTGGGCAGCCTGTATCTTGAAGCTCAGGGCTGTGTTCTTTTGTTGCTGGAGAATTTGCTTGTTATGTCTTTCCCTGGAACTTGTTGGCCCTTGTGTGGTGCTTGGTTTCAGTGTCGGTATGGAGGCGTTTGATGAGCTCCTGTCAATTAATGTTCCTTGGAGTCAGGAGTTCCCTGGAATCAGGGTTTGGACTTAAGCCTCCTACTTCCAGTTATTGGTCTTATTTTTACAGTAGTTTCAAAACTTCTCCTTCTATACAGCACCATTGGTAAAACATCTACGTTAAAGATGAAAAGTTTCTCTACTGTGAGGGTCACTCAGAGAGGTTCACAGCATTACATGGAGAAGAGAAGAGGGAGGAGGGAGTTAGAGGTGACCCAAATGAGATGAGGTGGAATCAATAGTAGAGAGAGTGGGCTAGCCAGTAATCACTTCCTTATGTGCACTCCACAACTGGACCGCTCAGAGATGTTCACGGAGTTATACAGAGAAGAGAAGAAGGAGGCAGAAGACAGAGGTGGCCAGAAGGATAAAAGGGGGAAATGAAAAGGAGGGAGACAAATCCAGCCAGTAATCAGTTCCCTAAGTGTTCTCCACCGTCTGGAACACACAGAAATTCACAGAGTTGGGTAGAGTAGAGAGGGGTTAGGGAGGAGATACAGGCGACCTGGTGGAGGAAATGGAGAGTCCAAAGGGAGAGAGAGCAGTCAAGCCAGTAATCTCGTTCCCTAGTGAAAAATGGGTCCTGAAGATTGGGTTCTTAAAGGTACAAAATTGGTAACAAATACATAAAAGCAAAAATTAAAAATCTAGAGTAGAGTTTGGAATTTCAAAAATACAATGTTAAAAAAAGAAGTAGAAAAATAAAGAGAGAAAACAAACAAACCAACAAAAACAATGTCGCAAAAATTATAAAGAAAATACAGGTACAAAATTGATATCAAATACCAAAAAGCATAAATTAAAAATCTTGAGTAGAGTTTGGAATTGCAGATATACAATGTTATATAAAAGAAGAAGAGAAAGAAACAGAGGGAAAAAAAAGAAAAAAAAAGTCACAGAAATTATAAAAAAAAACTATAGGTACAAAATTGATAACATATACCAAAAGGCTAAAATTAAAAATCTAGAGTAGAGTTTGGAATTTCAAAAATACAATGTTAAAGAAAAGAAGAAAAAGAAAAGAAAAAAAAAACACGGTCCAAAAATTATAAAATATATATATGAAGTTTGCTGAAGAAGGAAAAAAATAGGGTCTTTTTTTTTTTTGCAAAGTAATAGTTATAAAAGTGAAAATTAAAGGACAATAGAGGACTTAAAATTTTAAAAAAAAATTTAAAAAGAAAAAGAAAGAGAGATTGATCATAAAAATAGTAAAAATATATCTAGGTCTTTCTCTGGTTTTGTTGTGAGTATTGTGGGTTCAGTTCATTTTTGGCTAGTTCCTTGGTCCAATTTATATTTCTCAAGATCTATAGGCCCCTTCCTATGTAGCCCGTAGTAACCACAGGGTTTTAATCTATGGCCTGTAGCTTCCAAGGCGTTTCCCTCTGTTATAGCTTCTTCTGTTTGCTGGTCTCTTCAGTGTCTGGTTCCCGCCCTGACACAAAGGGGACTGCGGAGGACGCTATTTTTTTTTTTTTTTTTTATTTAGGCTCACTTGTTCAGCCGCGCTGTGGGGAGGGAGGGAGGGATGCTGCAAACTGATAACACTGGCGTGCGCTCACAGTGCCTCAGCCACACTGGGTCTGCCCCCGCTCACGGCGCGTGTAGCGTCCCTGCCCACACTGCTCGGGCTCTAGGTTGTTCCGCCGGGAACAATCAGAGGCCGGCCCTGGGCTGAGCTCCCAGGTCCAAGCCGCTCAGGTTCAGGCACTGGGGTAGTCCTCAGAGGCGCAGACTCGGTTGGGCCTGCGTTTTGTGCTCTTCCCAGATCTGAGCAGCTCAGGTGATGAGGTGTTTGGCGGGCGCCAATGCTGCGACCTATCACCTCCCTGCCACTCGGTTATCTGGGTGTAAAACCGGCGCACCTTCTCAGGTAGATGTTGACCGTCCAGACCCCCAAGAAGTTTTAGTTAGCAAAGAAGCCTGCTTACAGTTTTATAGATAGTGTCTCTCTGGGGCTGCGATTGCCCCCTTCTGGCTCTGGCTGCCTGTCACCGGAGGGGGAAGGTCTGCAGCCGGCTATCTCTGTTCAGTCCTTTGTTCTGTGAGCGGGCCTGGCAGTGTATTAGGTTAGGGCTGGCTTTTCGCGTGGTAGATATCCCACAGTCTGGTTTGCTAGCCCAAATTATTTTGCTCAGATAGCGCTCAGGACATTCAGGCCCGATTCTTACTCTAAGGGACATAGCCCTCACTGCGCTTCCCTGCCCAGCCCCCGCTTGCTAATGCCCTGTGCAGGCATCCTCGCTGCTTCTCCGCTGGGGGAGTTACCGTAGGGCTCACAATCTGCGATTTTTTATTGTTTTTTTTTTTTTTTCTCCCTTTTATGTTGCCCTCTGTGTTTCCAAAGCTTGGCACGGATTCGGCAGTGAGAAGGTTTCCTGGTGTTTGGAAACTTCTCTCTTTTTAAGACTCCCTTCCCAGGATGGAACTCCGTCTCTTCCTCTTTTGTCTCTTTTTTTGTCTTTTATATTTTTTCCTACCTCCTTTCGAAGAGTTGGGTTGCTTTTCTGGGTGCCTGATGTCCTCTGCCAGCATTCAGAAGTTGTTTTTTGGAATTTACTCGACGTTTAAATGCTCTTTTGATGAATTTGTGGGGAAGAAAGTGTTCTCCCCGTCCTACTCCTCCGCCATCTTGGCTCCTCCCCCCTTTTTACAACTTTTAATGTTTCCATTTTCTTTGAGTAAATACTCAGCTGTGGAATTGCTAGATCACATGGTAAGTTTATTTTTAATTTTTTGAGAAAGCTCAATAATGCTTTTCACAGTGGCTGGAGCAATTTACATTCCAACCAACACTGCACAAGGGTTTCCTTTTCTCCATATCCTTGCCAACACTTGTTATTTATTGTCTTTCTAATGATAGCCATTATAACAAGTGTGAGGTGATATCTCACAATGATTCTTATTTTCATTTCTTATATGCAGAGTACATCATGAGAAACACTGGGCTGGAAGAAGCACAAGCTGGAATCAAGATTGCTGGGAGAAATATCAATAACCTCAGATATGCAGATGATACTACCCTTATGGCAGAAAATGAAGAGGAACTAAAAAGCCTCTTGATGAAAGTGAAAGAGGAGAGTGAAAAAGTTGGCTTGAAGCTCAACATTCAGAAAACGAAGATCATGGCATCTGGTCCCATCACTTTATGGGAAATAGATGGGGAAACTGTGTCAGACTTTATTTTTTGGGGCTCCAAAATCAATGCAGATGGTGACTGCAGCCATGAAATTAAAAAATGCTTACTCCTTGGAAGGAAAGTTATGACCAACCTAGATAGCATATTCAAAAGCAGAGACATTACTTTGTCAACAAAGGTCCACCTAGTCAAGGCTATGGTTTTTCCAGTAGTCATGTATGGATATGAAAGTTGGACTGTGAAGAAAGCTGAGCACTGAAGAATCAATGCTTTTGAACTGTGGTGTTGGAGAAGACTCTTGAGAGTCCCTTGGACTGCAAGGAGATCCAACCAGTCCATTCTAAAGGAGATCAGTCCTGGGTGTTCTTTGGAAGGACTGATGCTAAAGCTGAAACTCCAATACTTTGGCCACCTCATGTGAAGATTTGACTCATTGGAAAAGACTCTGATGCTGGCAGGGATTGGGGGCAGGAGGAGAAGAGAATGAGATAGCTGGATGGCATCACCAACTCAATGGACAAGAGTTTGGGTGAACTCCGGGAGTTGGTGATGGACAGGAAGGCCTGGCGTGCTGAGATTCATGGGGTCGCAAGGAGTCGGACACAACTGAGGGACTGAACTGACCTGAACTGATGATTAATGATGACTTTTTTTCATGTACTTGCTGTCCATTTGTATGTCTTCTTTGGGACATTATCTATTCAGATCTTTTGTTCATTTTTAATTGAATTATTTTTTATTGCTATTGAGTTGTATGAGTTCTTTATATATTTTGGATATTAACCCTTTGTCAGATATATAATTTGCAAATATTTTCTCTCATTTCATAGGTTATCTTTTCTTTTTTTGAATATTGACATTTTATTTTATTAAAGTATATCAATATTTTTATTATTTTGAGAACTTTTATTTTCTATTGGGATATAGCCAATTAACAATGTTATGTAGTTTCAGGTGGACAGCAAAGGGACTCAGCTATACATATACATGTATCCATTCTCCCCCAAACTCCCTTCCCATCCAGACTGCCACATAACATTGAGCAGAGTTCCATGAGCTATACAGTAGGTCCTTGTTGGTTATCCATTTAAAATATAGCATTGTATATATTGCCCATCACAAGCTCTTTAACTGTCCCTTTCCCCTGAAGTTGCCTTTTCATTTTGCTGATTTTTTTTTCTTTTGCTGTGCAGAGTTTTCAAATTTGTTGTAGCTCCACTTGTTTAATTTTTTTATTTGCTTTTGATGTCAAATACAAAACATCATCACCAAGTCTGATATTGAGTAGCTTACTGCCTATATTTTCTTCTAGAAGTGTTATGGTTTCAGGTCTTATATTCAGTCTTTAATCCATCCTGAGTTAATTTTTGTGTATGGTATAAGAGAGTAGTTCAGTTTCATTCTTCTGCATATAAATGTCCAATTTTCCCACCATCATTTATTGAAAAGACTGTCCTTCATGTATTGCATATTCTTGACTCCTTTGTGGTAAATTAATTGCCATATGTGTGTAGGTTTATTTATGGGCTGTCAATTCTGTTCCACAGATCTCTGTATCTGTTTTTATGCCAATACCATAATATTGTAATACTATAACTTTGTAGTATGGCTTGAAATCATGTGATCCCTTTACCTTTTTCCTTGTTTCTCAACATTTTGTTTGCTGTTCAAGTTTTCTATGGTTCCATACAAATTTTAAAATTGTTCTAGTTCTGTGAAAAATGCCATTGGAATTTGTTAAGGATTGTAGCAGACATCTTATGTCACTTGCACCTAAACAGTACATTACGAGACTGCTCAGTCAACTTCTACTGGTCAAGAATAACAATGTAAATAATATCAGTCAGTACAGTTGCTCAGTCATGTCTGACTCTTCATGACCCCATGGACTGCAGCATGCCCAACTTCCCTGTCCATCACTAACTCCTGGAGCTTGCTTAAACTCATGTCCATTGAGTCAGTGATGCCATCCAACCATCTTATCCTCTGTTGTCCCCTTCTCCTTCTGCCTGCAATCTGTCCCAGCATCAGGGTCTTTTCTAATGAGTCAGCCCTTTGCATCCAGTGGCTAAAATATTAGAGCTTTAGCATCAGTCCTTCCAATGAATATTCAGGATTGATTTCCTTTAGGATCGATTGGTTTGATTTCCTTGTAGTCCAAGGGACTCTCAAGAGTCTTCTCCAACACCACAGTTCAAACAATATAAAAGAATCAAACAATATAAGCAATATAAAAGAATTAAAAAGGACTCCTTCTAAATGTTTTTCCAGAAAGCTATTTAATATTGAATGACTAAATGATATATTGATGTTAAAAATTATTTACATTCATCACTGGAGTTTAGAGCCGAAAACTGCATAGGTTATGTCTAAATTAACGTTTAGATAAACATTTAGGTAAACACCTTTCTATAATTATCAAGATTTATTAAGTTTATGCTACTTCCAAATATTTTTTGTTCCTCTGAACCCTGTAGTCTTAATGAGTTATCCAAGCTAGATATAAACAAGATATCTTACAATAAATTTTTATATTTATAACGCTATAGTCCATGGGGTCACGAAGAGTAGGACATGATTGAGTGACTGAACAACAATAGCAAATCAGTTATTGCAACATTCATGCGACATTGCTTAACTTTATCACTATCGTGACAAGTCAAGTCATGAGCTGATAAATATGATAATACTATATGTTTAATACTTTATAAATTATAAATATATTATTAAAATTATTATTTCTCTGGAACTGTTGGGAACAGTGCGGGGTCAGTTCAGTGTCAGATATCTTTTGTTCTGGCTTGTACTTGTTCTCAAAGTCTATAGTTGCCCCTCAGAATAGGAGAAAATAATTGCAAACAAAACAACTGACAAAGAACTAGTCTCTAAAATATATAAGCAGCTCAATGCCAGAAAAATGAACAACCCAATCAAAAAGTGGGCAAAAAACCTAAACAGACATTTCTTCAAAGAAGACAGACAGATAGCTAATAAACACATGAAAATATGTTAAACATAATCCGTTATTAGAGAAATGCAAATTGAAACTACTATGTGGTATCATCTCATTCTCACTAGTCAGAATGGCCATCATCAAAAAGTCTACAAACAATTAATGCTGGAGAGTGTGTGGAGAAAAGGGAAGCCTCTTATACTGTCGGGGGGAAGGCAAACTGGTGTAGCCACTATGGAGAACAGTGTGGGGTTTCCTTAAAAAATTGGGAATAAAAACCATCATATGATCCAGCAATTCCACCACTGGGTATAAACCCAGAGGAAAACAGAATTGGAAGAGACACATCTACCCCCATATTCATTGCAGCACTTTTTACAATAGCTAGGACATGGAATCAACCTATATGTCCATCAGCAGATGAATGGATAAGGAAGTTGTGGCACATATACACAGTGGAATATTACTCAGCTATAAAAAGGAATGTATTTGAGTCAGTTCTAATGAGGTGGATGAACCTGGAGTCTATTATACAGAATGAAGTCAGAAAGATAAAAAACAAATACTGGATATTAGAGAATATATATGGAATTTAGAAAGACAGTACCAATGATCCTACATGCAGGGCTGTAAAGGAGACACAGATGTAAAGAACCAACTTTTAGACTCAGTGGGAGATGGTGAGGGTGGGCTGATTTGAGAGAGTAATATTGAAACATGTACGCTACCATATGTAAAATAGATGACCAGTGCAAGTTTGATGCATGAAGCAGGGCACCCAAGGTCAGTGCTCTGAGACAACCCAGAGGGATAGGGTGGGAAGGGAGTTGGGAGGGGGTTCAGGATGGGGGGACACATGTTTACTGTAGCCAATTCATCTTTATGTATTACAAAAATCATCACAATATTGTAAAGTAATTATCCTCCAATTAAAATAAATTAATTTAAAAATAATAAAATTATTATTAGTATGAAGGGTTTGTATTTATAAAAATACTTCTAGTATTTAATCAAATGTTTCCTTTCATTCTTAAGCAATTCTTTTTGCCTTTTAGTTTTACTATATTTTCTCCTAAAGCATATTCTTCCTGAGAAGTTATTTCTACTTTCTGAGCAGTTGGAAGAACAGTTTTACCAGTTATTTTCTTCCCATTACAGTGCCATCAAATAAACCTCAGACACATTTTAATATCAAACATCAGTGCAAAGCAGAGGAGGCCAAGAGAATATGGAGGAGGCATATTCACCTCTAAAAGCCTTATCCTTAGCCTTGATGCACACATCTTAAGTCATAGTCTGTTAGTGAGTACAAGTTACATGACCACACACAAATGCAAGAGAAACTGGGAACATGTAACCATCTGCTCTTCTGGTCATCATTTGCTTTTAGAGCCTTCTTTAACAAGAGAAGCATTCAACCCCCACCTCAAGGTAAACAATCCAAAGTCAGACTCCAAGATCTCAGGGTGATACAGCATCTGATCTACCAAGTTCACACATGGTCCCTCATGTGTTAGTGACTAAATGCTACATAATCTGCTGCCTGTGAATACACACATCCATGCACACTCATGCCCTGGCCTGGAAATAATATATAATTATATTATATATAATATATATATAATATAATATATAATAATGTATAATTCTCTTTATATTTCATCAAAGTATATTGAAAATCTCACTTGACACTGAAAATTTTAGAATTATTGAGTTGCTTTCTTACCATAACGTTTCAGTGTTATAAAGTACTTACTTTTACTGTTCTCTGACAAAATGTCAAAATAATTTGGCTGTCATTTTCCTGTTATTTTAGACTTTTATGATTGACAATATGTACCCATCACTTTATGCAACAGCCTCTGTGTCTTATACTTGGGTTTACACATGTGTATACACCTGTGCATGCTGTTAAAAATAACTATTTCAGTTCATTTAATTGCTCTATGTGTTTATATCTAGTGGCTAAAAGCTATTATATTTTTAAAATGCTAAAAGCAAGGGTAAGACATTTAAATCAGTGAGGCTCTGTCTTTACCACAGATCAATAAAGTGCCAAAATTTGATTTTGTGGTGCATAAATTTTTAAAAAGTCTCTGGTGGCTTGAAAATTTTACTTTACCTTCATGTTTTTAAATGACCACAAAGTGATTAAAATAATTTAAAATTATTATAATCTAATTTTTATAGCTCACCAAGTTTCTCTGTTATATTGTTTGCATTTTTTCCCCTTTTAGGAGGAAACTTTGTATTACTATTTACTATGAATACAAAATAATTGTTAAAATAACTCCACAAATCTTATCATGGAAATAAATTTAGAAAGGATTACTACTTTACTATATTGTTGTGTTCACAAAGAATCCGTTTCAACTTTAAAGGAGAGAAAAGTAGTCTAAAAAGAGAGTGCCTCCATGCTTCTTTTCTATCACTCTCTGTCCTTATAAAGATCCCAGAATAAGACACAGCAGTTCAGTGCATTCCCTTTCCAGGCAAGACATTGCTCAGGTTCTGACTGGGACCCCTCATTCCATTGTAGCATAATAGTAAAGTGGATCCTAGCCTTTCCATCACAATGTCAACATCTACATTTACTAGACATTTGCACATCATTTGTTATGGAGTCAAAGTTTCCAATGAAATTGAGAGTTTTGGGTGCTCTAGTATTACCACTTGCATGAAATGGAAACAAGCAGAACCTCAAAAATTCCTAATTCATTTTTCACTGCCAGTAACCATCTCCACCCCTTGTATTTCAAGCTAGTTATTTCTACATTCAATCATTGTGTTAAACTCAGCTCCATTAGAAAGAGGTGATATACGTAAAGAGGTGATATATGTAGATAAAGAGGTGATATACATGTGTATCTACATGTAGATACATAATAATAAGGAATAATACCCAGTGAGAAAGAAAGACATCCTTCTGTTTGCAATAACTTGAATGAAACTTGAGGGCATTTTACTAAGTAAAGTAAGTCAGACAGAAAAGAACAAATATTGTATGATACCACTCACACGTGGGATCTAAAAAGAACAAATTCAGAGAAATAGAGTAGTTGCCAGGTATTGAAAGTGGGGGAAATGAAGGGAGATTGGACACAGGGTATACACTTCTAGTTAAATTTAAAGATGGACAAATTTAGGGTTCTTGATGTACAACATGTTCTCAAGTGATCTTGTGAGACTGGATTTCCTCAGGTTACACTAAAACTAAAAGGCTGACAAGAGGAAGGGAAGAAATATTCATCATTTTCAGTGCTATTTCACTCAGCTTCTTAATTACAGTTTTGTCTGTTTTCTATGTATGTACATTTGTTTAAAGGTGTTTTGGATATATGGTTCCTAGAGCTTTTACCAAAGACAAATTGTACCAGGCAAGTTAAAATAGCAAGAAAACTTTATTCAATGCTGTTATAGCAGGAGAGAGGCGCTGTTGAAACAAAAGGCATTAAAGTTTATTTTTAACTACTAACGTGAGCTGGTGAAAAAGTCCTGGAGTACATTGAGGGAAGGCTGGTCAATGAGGAGAAGCCATCTATGTTTGCTAAATGGTGCTCACAGGATAGGCCCTTATTCTCCTATAGACACTGGAAGATAGACATACCATCTTAAGGGTTAAATTTCACTCTATTGACTCCCAGGTCCTTGCAAAAGACCTTCCTGGGTAATAAAACTAGCAAGAGGCTATGAGAAGGTTTACATCTCAAAGGAGCAGAGAAAAATTTACAATTATAAGTTTTCTAAAGTTTATGTTCTAAGAAAAGTGAAGTCAGGAACCTACAGTCAGAAAGAAGCCTGTCTACTATTTAGTTAATCTGAGGGTGACATTAAAGGCTGTCTGCTGCTGCTAAGTCACTTCAGTCGTGTCTGACTCTGTGCGACCCCATGACGGCAGCCCATCAGGCTCCACCGTCCCTGGGATTCTCCAGGCAAGAACACTGGAGTGGGTTGCCATTTCCTTCTCCAATGCATGAAAATGAAAAGTGAACGTGAAGTCGCTCAGTCGTGTCCGACTCCTAGCGACCCCACGGACTGCAGCCTACCAGGGGATCCTCCCTCCATGGGATTCTCCAGGCAAGAGTACTGGAGTGGGTTGCCATTGCCTTCTCCATTTCAAGTTAAACAGCTCATATAAATCTCTTACCAAAAATGACTATGGTGATTGGCTTTTAGGACACAAAGGTAAGAAATTTGCTTTGCTTCCACACTGATCCCTTTTTTTAATACTTGATACCTATTTTTTAATGCTTCTATTTTTGAGTAAACTTAATGTTTAGTAATCATATATTTTACATAGTCATTCAAAAATTTGGAAAAATATTGACTGGAGAACGCGAAAGTGACAGTGTGTAAGTTATCTATTTTTACTAGAACTCTTAAGCCCCAATTAAGTAAAAACTATTTACATAATTATATCAGTATTCAGACCACAATTTTCCACTTGTTCATAAGTATTTCATAAATACTTTCCCAAAATCCAGATGCATAATGTTCATATCATTGCCTAAATCCCAATAAAGAAGGGAATCAGAATAATGTGATTAATTTCAGAGTGGTTTTCTCCTGCTGTTGATGATTAGAGCAGTATTTCCTTAATTATCTTTAAGCATTAAGCTTAACCTTTAAAAGTCTCATGTATATTTTCAGCATATTTTGTGAGCTTCATATGATCTTCTTCATGGTATGTCACTTTTATGTTAATTTTTATTTTTATAATTTCATGATTATACATTTTCTCTCATCTTCTCAATGATTAGTTATAAACATTTTTTTGGTCAGATGTAATAACTTTTTTCTAAATACAGTGTTATAAAAAAGACACTTTTTGTGTTCCTTTATTATCCCAAGATTGAATCATCCCAAATCCTGGATGCATACATATGTCTTATATTTCTCCTTTATCATAGAGGTGGTCCTAACCCTCAGTAACTTGTAAAATAATTGATTCCTTACATGATTAATTTGCAACATTAATGTCTCTCATGAATACTTTGAAAGAATTACTTAGCTCTTTGGCAATGCTAATGCCCTTGACTTTGTAGGATACCCTTGCCAGTCCTCAGTGGGCCTATTTATTTCCTTTAGAAGAAAGTTATAATATTCTGTTGGGATAATGACCTTAAGTTTTGACTTTTAATAAAAAAAGAAGTAAATTTTTGCCATAGCATAAATTTAATGATCACTAAATTTCAAGAATTTTTAAAGAAGTCTTTACTTAAACCTTCAATTCTGAAAATTCTCTAATTATCCTATATAATTAATTACTATACTACCAATGGAATTTTTATAACTATAAAAATAAATAAGTTATTTATCCTGATTATGATCATTACTCATATGCTAAATGACAGAACCATTTAAGTATTCTTATTATTACCAAATAATAAAAATTCACAATGATTTTTTTTCTTTCAGATAAGTTTTTTAAAATGTTTTAAAAGAGTCAGATCATGGTAAATCATTTACTAAAACTAAAACTAAAAGCCAATCTAAACAGTCATTAAAGATATCTCCAAACAGGCAGATTTTTTACTCTCTGAGCCACCAGGGAAGCCTTATTTAAAAAAAAAAAAAAAATATATATATATATATATATATATATAACTACTGAGACTGTGTTTGGAAATATCTTTAGTATCTGTTTAGATTGGCTTTTAGTTTTAATTTATGAAAAATTGAAGTAAAATTTAAATATTATATTCTTTTTCTCTAAAGTTCATGAATCTAAATTGACCATAATAATTAGGATAAATAACTGATCTATTTTTATAGTTATAAAAATTCCATTGGTACTATAGTAATTAATTGTATAGGGTAATTAGAGAATTTTCAGAATTGAAGGTTTAGTCCTTTGTAATCAGAAAAGTCACACAGATTCTTGATTTATAACAAGGTTATCATTGGATGGAAAATAATGAGTCTATGTCTAACGTCTGTTCTGTGGAATAGTCACTATTAAAGTTCTAAGATATGCAGTAAATTATATTGAGGCACAAATTTGGCTTTTATTGCTTTGCCTAATGTATTGAATCCTTCTCATCCTTCTGATAGTGAATAAGCCTTGTTTACTGGTCAGTATTTACATTTCAATGTGAGTCTGATGCTCTGTTGAATATATGATGCTTCTGTGAAGTACAAGAAGAAACCACCTGTATTAGTTTCCTAAGGCTGTCCTAACAAATTCCCACAAACTGGGTAGCTTAAGACAGAAATTTACTCTCTCTCAATTCTTGAAGTTAAAAATCTGAAACCAAGGTGTTAGCACGACAGGGTCTGCCTGAAGGCTCTAGGCCAGAATCTTTTCTTGCATCTCCCTAGCTTCTGGTGATCGCTAACAGCCCCAGCGTCTCCTGGCTTGTAGCTGTGCCACTCTCGTCTCTGTCTCCATCTTCACAGGGCCATCTTTCCTCTTTATGTGTCTGAGTCTTAAGGAAATCTGTCATTGGATTTAGGGCCAACCCGTATTCAGTATGATGGCATCTTAATTTGATTACAGCTGCAAAGACCTATTTCCAAATAGGATCACATTCACAGGTACTGGAGGGTTAGGACTTGAACTTATCTTTTGAGGGTGGGAGGCATGGTTCAACTCACACCACCATTAAACTTTATTTCTATGAAAATTAGCCAACTTAGTAATTTAACTACTGTAATGTGACCTTTTTAAAAAATGATGATTCTTAGCTACAAATGGAGATTTTGAATAAAGTGTACAACATTAATCTATCTTTCATCAATGGAAAGAGAAAAATCTTTGTTTTTCGGAGTACACAGGCTAGACTTCCCCCTTCCTGGTCACTGGCCTAAAATTATTTCGTAATCAGACTTTGGTAGTAGCTATATCACCCCGGTGTGTGATGGCAAATATACAATTTATTTGCCTGAGTTATCTGGATTGCTTTTCTAGATAATCTCAAATTAATCAGATTACTGTGACGTTGTCTTGTATTGACTGTCATCTCTATAAAACTGTTACTCTGGAAATCATTTTTACATTTTGTGAATAATGAGTGATTCTAGTTATTTCACAGTAGATATGCTAAGAATTGTGCATAATTCTTGTCATATTTGTCCTAGTATTTGTTTCCTTATACTATAGTTTGTTGGAAAATTTGGGGATGTTCACAGAAGGTGTGTACATATTGAGGCCATTTGTGTAGCAATGAGATCTAAATAGTCAAACTTCTACTGCTCAGAAAAAGTTCCTCCATTGAAAGAAGATGAGAAAAATTGAAATATAATAATAACAAACATTTAAGAGAATGTCAATGAACAAAAATAACTCAAAGTGAATAAGGAAGGAGATTAAATATACATGTAAGCCAAACTGATAAAAGCTTTACTGTGTAATTTCTTAGAACTCATAAAGATTAGAGTCAGCTTTTCTCTTCTTATATGTTAAATCATATCCTTGTTTTAAATATGTGTGCCTATCTGAAAGATAATGAAGATGGTGATTCTCTTACTTGCTAATTTTAATTACATTTTTAAACAGCATGCAGCCACTCTCAAATGAAAGATTAGATCATTTACTTTATTGGAATAGTCTTGAGATTCAGGAAGGATGGATTTTTTTGGGGTGGGGGGGGGGCGTCTTTTGTATTTCTTCACACTTGAACCAAAATTTTACAGTCTATCATTTTAAGCATCTGGCTAAAATAAACACTTTCAGCATCATCCTTCAGCCTTGTTCAGAATTTACCATAGTGCTAGACATATACTAGGGACCCACTAAATACCCATTGCATGTTTTCATGAAAGAACAAAATATGGATTTTCTAGTGGTGGTTTATGACTAAAAATGTATAAGGAAATTGATGACATTTTATAAAATCTCATACTATCATGTTGGAATATATGTTTTTCTTGATACCTCCTATGAGATCTAAAAAGAGTTATGCTGAACAGATATACTTTACAAATAAACTATTATTTGATTAATCAGTTTATTGAAAATTCTGTATCTAAACTATATAACTTTCAGGTTAATGTTACTTAAACTGTGTTCCTAGAATATGTCCACTGGAGTCATTTGAGGTACTCATTAAAAAATACAGATTACCAGACTATACCCGCACTATATAATCATAATCTATATACAATGTCCAAAATTTGTCATTTTAAATAAGCCTCACTAATGTATTTTATGTACCTTCATGTTTTAAAACAACAGTTTTAATATAATTTATGCATGTCTAGGAAGATGATGTCAAATGTCTAAGTCATTGTCTTATGGAAGCAGAGGTAATGAAGAAAGTCAGAGCTTATATATCTGAGTTGAATGAATTTAACATACATAAAAACTACATAAAAACTTCAGTTCCCTGAAGATAGCCAAAGAGTTCAACATATCATTATTCAACATACACACTCTTCTACGGGCACAGTGGTTTCAAGTTAATTCAGTACTTAACAATTTTCTGTGAGAAGTCTTATCTTCTAAGTCAGACATGGTAGTGGCAGCTTTGAAAATGCTAAAATTCTGAGTCATCCAGTCTTGCTCTGGAATGGAATGAAGGATTCACCTATCTATTATAATAATCACTTAGTGGTTAGAGAATATGGGGAGCAGAATCAGATCCTTCTAGATTCAGGGTTTTTTAAGAAGTGGGTAGGACCTCAGGACTATAGTTTCTTTTATGACTCAGGACTTGGCACACCATATTTGTAAACCATGAGACAGCCCTTTGGTTCAAAGTCAAGTGGAAGTCAATGCCACAGAGATACAATTCTCTGTTAATTAGAAGCCAGGCATGAAACAGCGAGGTGAGAAATGTAATGTAAGTCCTGATTCTAATTCACATAGAAATCTTGGTAAGTCTGGTATTTGAGTTCATTGCAGATCATGCCAGATTTTAAAAGGAGAGAGAAAGATGATGCAGGGATTGGCAACATTTTCTAAAATATCTGAAACATGATTCTCTAAAGCAAATCTTCATTGTGGAACCTAATCTCTTCATCAGAAATTTTAATTTAACTTTGAGCCCACTTATATGTTTCATAAGATTAAATGTGAACACTCATGAATTCCTATGGTTCCCACACCTAGCTCAAAACCTTTCTTACCTGGTGTTCACAGTTTTTCATACACGTTCATTATGACTTTAAATCCAAAAGTTTTTCAAGGATTTTAAATCCAAAGTAAGGGGCTCTTTTGACCAGTGATATACGAAGGAGAATTTATGTGATGAGTTTGGGGAACTGTGAGTAGCATTAGGTTTCTGGGTGTCTTCAAACATTTGGTGTCTTCTTTGAAAGTAATGAGGGATGGGGAATCTAGAACAAAAGAGCTACAAATAGATGACCTTGTTTATTTGCTAATTTTACATTAATATCTATGGTCTCTCAAAGAAATCACTTAAATACTTATTTCCTCATTATAACTTATTTATATAACTAGAAATAAGTTACCCTACAGAATTATTGTGAGGATCATATAGGAAGTGCTTTCTGAATAATACTTTGGATTCTCTTCAGCTTGTGACAGTGAGACATAAAAGTATACACCTCTCTCCAAGAGCACTGCCGTTGACCATGAGCAGAGTTAATCAAGCAGAAACATCTAGTGGACAACTAGATATATTGGACAAGAGTGTAGAACTAGATAGAGATCTGGAAAACATCTGCACAAAAGTAAATTTCACTTTGGCAATTCAATCATAAAAGATTTTGAATTAGTGTTAATGTTATGGAAGTGTAAAACATGCATTGAATTATAGACAACCTTTTAAAATATTTGTTACATTTGTTTCAAAGCATCATATAGAGAAAAGGTGATTTTAAATATGGAATCAAAGGTAGTGTCTCTGGTCTCTATTTTAACTTGGCAGAAGGGAAAAAACCACAGACACAAAAGTGAAAAGTATTGGCATTTATAAAATGATAGGACCATCATAATTTGTAGACAGCATTTGAAGTAAAGAGTCCTGATCATCTGTGGCAAGGCAGATCATTTTGGCAAGGCGGAGCCAAATAAGATATCTGGGAAAAGAAAAGACAGAAAGAAGTAGGAAGAACCTAAAGCGGTGGCTGACTAAGCTATATGGCTCTGATAGTGACTCTATATGTGAATAAATGAATTTCTGCCCACTTGGCTGAGGTCCAAATAGGTTGTCCTTATTCAGATGTGCAAGAATTCATTCACTCAGTTACTCACTTATTCAATTCACCTATTAAAAGATTACCATGTATAAGAAATTATGCTACATGCTAAAGATAAAAGTATATCAAGCACCATTTATCTTCAACTTGTTTTAAATCTAGTAGAAAAATAATTTAAAAATGTGTGTTATTTATTTGTTAATAAAAGCTTGTATTTATTGAAAGTTCACGAGGTTAAAGACTTTAATATAAATGATTCAAAAACTCTAGGCTGAAAAGTAAAGTGTTACCTTAATTAGTGTCTGCAGTTGCTAAGGGCTATAAAGGGCAGGAACTCAAAACTAGTATTTACTTTTACTTAGGTTTCTACATGTAATATGAAGAAGGAAATGGCAACCCATTCCAGTATTCTTGCCTGGGAAATCCCATGGAGAGAGAAGCCTGGTGGCTACAGTCTATGGGGTTGCAAAGAGTCGAATATGACTGAAATAAGCATACAGGTAATAAGGAAATAATTTTTTTCAGGTCATAAAATTGTATGTTGAAGTATAAAAAATGAAAACAGCTGACAGAATTGGAAGCTTTAAAGATCCCCCATTTTTTACAGATAGGGAAATAGAAGATGAGAATTAGCAAATAAGAACGTTTGGTTTAATTATAGTATTGGGGAATATATAGTGGTTTTTGTCTTGAAACTGCTTTGTGTTGTTCTATGGTTACTATCTTTGTACATATTAGGTGGCCATAATAACTTTAAAACAAACAAACAAAATAGGAAATTTCAAAGCTCTTTGTTTAAAATCCTTAAGTGAACTTCTAGGCTTTTAAAAATAATCAACATCTTTAATTGACTCATACTGCCTGCAGGGCCCGCTCTCCTCTCTAATTACTGGCTTCCTACATCTCAGTCACACTGACTGCTTCTCCTTCTCCCAGCACTGTAATGCTACATCTGTCCTCAGGGTCTCTGTACATACTGTTCCCTCTGCCTGGATTTCCCCTTAACTTGCCTTGTTAACCTCAAGGCCTTCTTCAAATCTCGGCTCAGGCATTGTTTCCTCAGATCCCTTCCATGACCCTTTAGACTTGGTGAACTACTTCAGCAGTATGGCCATATAGCTTTCCAAAATATTCTTTGTAATCATATTAATACATTTATGTGGAGGATATAAACTCTTTACATGTATGTTCTTTCTAATTGCATATTTACTGGGGGGATTATTTGGTCTATATCCCTCCTGTCTTGCCCCAGGTTCCCCCAAAGCAGAACTGAAAGAAATGCTGCTGCAAGTATTTTAATTGGGAGTGGATCCTAGGGAGTAAGAATGAGAGACCAGACTGAGGGAAAGAAGGAAGGAAGGCCACTAAAGATTACAGGTGTCCAGATAACAAATGCTGAAGGGATTCCCACCACAATGTGATGCCATTTGGAGATGGGGGCGTTTGGGAGATAATTAGGATTAAATTAGGTTTACAGGGGTGGAGTCCTCATGATGAGATTAGCACCCCTATAAGGAAAAATGCCAGAAAGTTTGTGCTCTCTTTCAGCCATGGGAAGATATAGCAAAAATGTAGCAAGTCAAGGAGATAACCTTCACCAGAAACCAACCAGGCTATCCCCTTGGTCTTGGGCTTTCAGCCTACAGAACTGTGAGAAAATAAATTTCTATTGCTCAATCACCAATCCATGTTATTTTACTATGACAGCACAAAATGACCAAGACATCCATTGAAAATATCTTTCAAAAGTAAATGCAATATAAATAGTATATGGGGGCTTCCCTGGTGACTCAGATGGTAAAGAATCTGCCTGCAGTGCTGGAGACCTGGGTTTGGTCCCTGGGTTGGGAAGATCCCCTGGAGGAGAGCATGACAACCCACTCCAACATTCTTGCCTGGAGAATTCCCATGGAGAGAGGAACCTGGCAGGCTTCAGTCTATGGGGTGACAAAGAGTTGGACATGACTGAGTGACTAAGCACAAATATATATGGGATCTAGAAAGATAATACTGATAAACCTATTTGCAGGGCAGCAGTGGAGATGCAGATATAGAGAACAGACTTATGGACACAGAGGTCAGGGGAGAAAGTGGAAGGTGGGATGAATGGAGAGAGTAAAACTCGGTAACATATACACTACAATATGCAAAATTAATAGCTAATGGAAATTTGCTGTATGACTCAGGGAACTGAAACCAGAGCTCTGTAACAACAAGAGCAGTGGGATGGGGTGGGAGATGGGAGGGAGGTACAAGAAGGAAAGAATATATTTATACCTATGACTTATTGATTTATAGCAGAAATCAACACAATATTGTAAAACAATTATCCTTCAATTAAAAATAAATTTAAAAATAAATGCAATATAAGACTTATTTAGATATACAAAGTAGATAGAATCTATCACCATCAGATTCTTACTATAAGAAATTTAAACGGAATCCTTCAGGGAGATTGAATAAAAAGCAAGACCCACTGATATGAGTCTTTGGGAAATGCACCTCAAATATTAAAAAAAAATTAAAAGATTAAAAGTAAAAGGATAGGAAAAAATATGCTATGCAAATACTAAGCAAAATGAAACTGGAATGACTATATTAATTTCAAAGTAGTTTCAAGAACAAAAAAACCCTGGGGAATGATGAATTCAATTTCCTAATGCTAAAGGGATCACTTTAAAAAGATATAAAAATCTTAAAAAGTGGTGCACCTCAAAATCCATCAAGCAAGACTTGAAAGATCTGAAGTAGAAATAGTCAAATCATACATTTATTCTTTATGCCATGATCCTGGACAAAATCCCTATTACTGTAAATAGTCTACATTGTCTAGATTATTGTTTAAGAGTCTAACTTGTCGCCAGGTTACTACATTACTGTTGACTTCCTTGGTGGCTCAGACAGTAAAACCTCTGCCTACAATGCGGGTTCAATCCCTGGGTTGGGAAGATCTACTGGAGAAGAAAATGGCAACCCACTCCAGTATTCTTGCCTGGAAAATCCCAAGGATGGAGGAGCCTGGTAGGCTACAGTCCATGGGGTCGCAAAGAGTCGGACACGACTGAGCGATTTCACTTTCACGTACTACATTACTGAGAGTATTTCGCATCATCTGCCTTTGTATCGTTAAACTTTGCTTCTTCGCTGCTGCTGCTAAGATAGAATCTATCACCATCAGATTCTTACTATAAGAAATTTAAAGGGAATCCTTCAGGGAGATTAAATAAAAAGCAAGACCCACTGATATGAGTCTTTGGGAAATGCACTTCAAACATTAAAAAAAAAAAATTTAAAAGATTAAAAGTAAAAGGATAGGAAAAAATATGCTATGTGTTGAGGCACGGAACTCCGCTTGCCTCTCGAGTTGTTAATGGGGTGTCAGGCCACTTGTTGAGACTCTATGCGACCCCATAGATGGCAGTCCACCAGGCTCCCCCATCCCTGGGATTCCCAAGGCAAGAACACTGGAGTGGGTTGCCATTTCCTTCTCCAGTGCATGAAAGTGAAAAGTGAAAGTGAAGTCGCTCAGTCGTGTCCAACTCTTAGCAACCCCATGGATTGCAGCCTACCAGGCTCCTCCGTGCATGGGATTTTCCAGGCAAGAGTACTGGAGTGGGGTGCCACTGCCTTCTCCGTTGCTTCTCTACCACATTCCAATTTAAGGAAACAGTCTTCAGCCTCATATCCAAAGCCCTCCACAACTATGCCCCTCAACCTATCTTTCATAAACTCTTTCTACTCACATGTGTTTGAGACTCCAGAACAACTGAAGTACTCACAATTTCCTATACATTTTAATATTTTTTGTATCTGATATTCTCTGCTCATCATTTTTATCCTATATCTTTTTCTGTACAGATGTTTGCCTCTATAATGTTGTACATTTTATGTTTTCATAATTCCCTTTCATTAGTGATACCTCCCTCATATGAAGTGCCATCAGTTTGTCACTAGTGTGTGACAGATTATGCTTGCATTATAGTTTGGTGGCGCTAGTGGTAAAGAACCTGCCTGCCAGTGCAGGAGATGTAACAGACGCCAGTTTGGCCCCTGGGTTGGGAAGATCCTCTGGAGAAGGAAATGGTAACCCACTCCAGTATTCTTGCCTGGAGAATTACATGCACAGAGGCTTGGCAGGCTACAGTCCATGGGGTTGAGAAGAGTCAGACAGGACTGAAGTGACTTAGCGTGCATAGTTTATTGCAATTGTCTTATATTCCTTTTGTATCCTTCAGATCAAGGATTTCTGCCATGTTTATTCCCATATTCACCAAACTAACTGGCACAGAGTGATCTACAAGAGAGAGCTAAAATTACTGTTGAATTGGTTTCAGTGATTGTCATTTGAGTGATTATTATGCCCTGAATGTATGTTTCTCCCTAAAATTCATGTGTTTAGATCCTAGCCCCCAGTGTGTTGGTATTAGTAGGTGGAGGTCTTCTGGAAGTGTTTAGGTCATGAGGTAGAGCCCTTATGATTAATTCCCTTATAAAGGAAACTCTAGGGAGCTCTTTCCACCATGTGAGAGTACAGCAAGAAGTAAGCTGTCTGCAACTTGGAAGAAGTTTCCTATCAGACATCAAATCTGCTAGTAGACTGATCTCAGGCTTCCAGTCTCCAGAACTGAGAGAAATAAATTTCTGTTATTTATGAGCCACTCAGTCTATGGTAATTTGTTTCAGCAGCTTGAACTACATCAGTGATGAATCAAAAAATGTGCTATCCCTAAATTTTATTCATGTTACCTTTTCTTTAAGTATTTCTTTTATGTAGTACTATCTCATGAATTTTGTAATCAGGTATCTGGCTTAGTGTTCTGGCCGCACCCTTGCAAGATGCATAATGCGGCTTAGATATAACCTGACTTCTTTTTACCTTTGTTTCCAGATTATGCTTTCAAATAGCTCTGCTGATAAATAGAAGAAAAAATAAGCAGTTAGAATCCAAGGATACTTGCAATACTGAGTATAGAAACTCCTGAAGTATTTCTTATTATATACATGATTATGAGTATTCAAACCACAAAAGCTCGTGACTTCATGCCAGCATTCAACTATAAAGTTTAGGCATCACATTTTGAAGAACTGTTTCTTTGTAAATAATAGATCAGTTGATCACAGCATTTTCCAGAGGCAGTGAGTCATCAGAGAGAAGTACATAATATATTATTTTTAAAGTTGCTGATAATGTCCAGAGAATAACTAAATCCTCCAGGAAAATACCTGCAGCAAACAACTCACTAAATAAATTTGCCATGCAAAGAATTGCAGCTATATACAATATCTATGTTTGGAATCTTTAAAAGAAACCTCTTGCATTAAATAATATCCACAAAGTCCAAGTTTTACTTTTAGAAGAGTTTCCATGTGGAAGGAAGAAGCTGATCAAAGAGTTCCTCTCTCTCCAAGTTTCTCCTTTCCTTTGAAATATCTACTGTGCAGGACAAGAACCCTGAATGTTTCTCTTTTAGATTTCTTGTCCATGTGTGAGAACAAATTGTCTTCCCTTGGTATAATCAGCATAATTTATATTTTAAAAATGCAAAACTCTATATTGTTCTTAAAAAATAAAATAAAAATGCTAAAATCCTGAGATGAAATTTAAAATTCAATTATTGTAGAAGTAATTCAAATGAAAACTATTGTAAGATACCATTTTTCTCATATCAGCAAACTAAAAATTCAAATTATAGAAAGCATATTCTGTTTTTTAAATTGTGGGGAAGTAAGTACTCTTTTATCATTGGAACATCAGAAAATCCACTGTGGTGAAGGGCCCTGATTTTGTGTGATTTTTTCTGTGAATATCTATCTAGCTTCCATATGTTGCACTAAATCATCTAAAATACTTGTTACTTGCTTCTTATGAGACTCTATCAAAATAATGTTTTCAAGGTAGCATAATTTCATACGGAATGACAAAACAATTGAGATCATCCAATCTGCTCAGCAGACAGATAGCTATATAAGTTGGGAAGTTAAAGGAGAGGTCTGGGTTAGAGATGTAATTTTTTTGAGTCTTAACTGTACAGACAGCATTTAAAGCAATGGGACAAGAGCCAATCAACCACTTTATCTATATTCATTAGAGATCCAAAGCGAAGAGATTCAAAGTCTGAACCCTGAAGCAGGACAAAGGAAATGATTGAGGTGATAAAGAAGAATCAGTAAAGGAGCTTGTGAAGAAGTAGTCACTGAAGTAAAACCAAGTCCATATAAAAGTGTGTGTTCTGTGTAAGAAGTGAACAAAATATTTCAGGGAGCAGATTGGTTATCTGTGTCAAAGGCTGCTGAAGTCAAGCCAGATGAAGACCAGGAAATAACCACTGGATCTATCAATGGAGAAGACACTGTGTGTGTGTGTGTGTGTGTGTGTGTGTGTGTGCTCGCACACACATGCTAAGTCTCTTCAGTCATGTCCAACTCTTTGTGACCCCATGGTCTGTAGCCCACCAGGCTCCTCTGTCCATGGGATTCTCCAGGCAAGAATATTGGAGTGGGTTACTATGCGCTCCTCCAGGAGATCTTCCTGACCCAGGGATCCTGTGGCTCCTGCATTGCAAGCAGATTCTTTGCAGCTGAGCCACCAGGGAAGCCCTGGGGAACTAGTGACACCCAAAACAACATTTTCTGTGAGTTGTGAGGATGAAAGCCTGACTGGTATAATTTTAAGAGATAATGGGCAGGAAAATTTAAGAGTGAATATAGACCACTCTTTCCAAGGGAACTGGTGTAATAAGAGCACAGATGTGGAACTACAGTTAATAGAAAATAGAGTGAAATAGATATATTTTTTTTAAGATGGAAGAAACTATAGGATAGGTGTACGCTAATGGAAACAATACATAAGAAATTTCTGAACAATGTCCTTGATTATATGAGAGGGCACAAGTAGAGGAGTTGGTGTTGGATAAGTACAACAGTAATACAACCATGGTCAAGAAGGAAACAGGCACAGATTCTGGTTATTCAGTAACTATGATAGTGGAAGTTAAGAATGTTCTCCTCTGATTACCCTATTTTCTCACAAAAGATGGAAGATGATTAGAATGGAGCGGGGGAAGTGTGAGTAGTTTAAGGAGCAGAAGGTGTGCAGTCGTCCATGAGAATAGAAGAATATTGGACCAGCACAAGACAGCATATTTGCTGAGCAGCCTTAAGGACCTCTATGAGGTTATTGTCCTTGAATTTAAGGTAAAAGCAATCAATCTGGCTGTGTGTGTGGGGGAGGGGGTACAAATAAAGGCTTGAGTTTTACCAAGTAAATGTGGTGAAGTGAGAATAAGACAACCAAGTTAACAGTCATGTAAGGGAGCTATTATAGTAATTGGCCATGGAATTTAAGATGGCTTAGGAGGGTAGGGAAAAGGTGATAAACCCAATGGGTTGTAGTTATTGATGACTGTAACATCAGAGGGTGAAAAATTTAATATAGCGGTAGACACTTGATAATGCTGCAATAAGGAATTCAGCATGATAAAACACATAACCGATATGTATAGCAGATTCACAGAACAGCATAGAGGGTCAAAAAATTATTCAGTGAACAGCTAACAGTTTAATTTTTCTAAATTTCAAGAAAAAAATCTCAAAATATAACTTCCATAATTAGTTTACCAGTTCATCCTTCAGTGTTTATAATTGAATAATGCATTCTGTGGCCATTAACACTAAATCTAACATGTATATTATATTGTATATATATTATAATGTGTATATTATATTGTATATATCATATTATAATATACATATAATATATGTATATTGTATTATATGTATATGTATATACATATAAAATATGTATTTTATATGTATAATATATATAATAGTTAATCTAAAACTTGTACATGTCAGCTGAGACTTAACTATAACAATACTTTATTATTTACAATATCCATGTGAATAATTCAGAAAGTGTTTTCAGGATAATCTGGTTTATATTTATGTCAGTATTAATTTTTGAATAAACAAAGAGCAAAGGCCTTTAAACTTTATAACAAAAGTTACCTTCAGGAATTTGTAATTTGCAAAATTTGCTATAGTAGCAATATCAATAACAAGATTCCCTTCTTTCACATCAAGTAAAAATAGAATGAAAATTCCTTTTTGGAACTAAACTTCTGGCATACCTAAGAAGGAAATAGAAGCATATTGGAAGCACCTGCTTTTTAGAATACTTCTTTGGGTTTGTAGATCTGAAATAAAAAGGATAACTCAAAACAGTAGAGATAAGCTGTTTTAAAATTCTTCATAAATCATAGTGTATTTCTGTAAACATTAAGCAAACATGTCTCAGGAAAGTGTTGGTATTCTTGCTTAAACAAATAATAAGCCTTTGTACTGGGATTTAATGGGCAGTCATCCATGAGAATAGAAGAATATTGGACCAGCACAAGAGAGTGTCCAGCTTCCAGTGGCCACTTGATGCAAAGAGCTGGTTCATTTGAAAAGATCCTGATTCTGGGAAAGATTGAGGGCTGGAGGAGAAAGGGACAACAGAGGATAAGATGGTTGGATGGCATCACCAACTCAATGGACATGGGTTTGGGTGAACTCCAGGAGTTGGTGATGGACAGTGAGGATCCGTCTCACTGGACTTTGTCTTGGATATTGACATTTTTGTTATGAAAGTAAATCTTTTTTCTGAAGATAGTAAAAATTTAAATTCCTAAACATGTCATTGTTTTCTGTGGACTAGGATTAATATATAGACCTACAGCAGTGTGGTGGAACAACACCAGAAACTAATCTGATGTCTATAATTGTCAATAACAATAACAAATGAACAACAATAACCAGACTTGAAATATGGTGTCAGACTGCTGAATGATGTTGGAGGGAGATATGGAACTGAGTTGTTGGGGTCTGGATGCTGGTCAAGTAGAGAATTGAATGTCCTATTGGGAAGCCAGTTTGGGAGCTGTCCTTGAAAGCAGTGAAGGACACTACAAACGAACCTACCTAAAGTCTTTCCTCTCAGGAATAGATTCTACTGAGTGTAAGCAAGGAAGCTATCATAACTTTAGTATTATCAACTGGTTGTGTCTTTCAAACACAGAAAGTAAGATTACAGTTCTCCAAGTACTTTTTAATTTTATAATAAGATAAAAACTACTTGAGTATTCAGATAGGTATCAAATAAATAATTTGTAAGAAGTTATTTTTTGCTAACTGTGTGATGGTAGAATAATATACTTTAAAAGTGTCATAATTAGGCTTAAAAAAGTCTTCCCTACAAAAAGTGAAATTAATTATTTTCTCATAAAACAAAAAAAAAATTTATTGTCAATCTAACAGGTGTAAGGCAATGTAGAGCCTAATGATAAAATTCTAAGATCATGACATCTTAACTTCATTAACTATATGCATTTGTACATATGTATTACTCAAAGAGACTTTCTTAATCATAGGGAAATAAAAGGGATGTTTAAACATTAGCCTAGTGTTATAGGAATAGAAGTCTATTCCTATGACTTTAGGTGGTGACAGTTCCCGAATTTATATCCACAGACCAGACATTGTCTCTGAAATCGAGACAGTCTACTTGACATTCCCATTTGAATGTCTAATTAGGATCACACATTCAATATTTCCAAAATAAACTGTGGCTTCATTTAGCAGAATATGTTATTCTTCCTAGATTTATGTTTCAGTGAATGGTCCTAGGTGCTTGTTTTCTCTCCTCTCTCATTTTTTATAACCAACAGATAACCATGACCTCTTCTCACATTCATCTCTAATTCATCCAAGTATTCCCACCCTACTGCTTCCATATAACCAAAAACATCCATCATTTCTCTTGGACTATTGCAGAATCTTCTTTACTGATCATGTATTTTCCACTTTTGCCTCCACTTCTCATCCTTTGAAACCCCGTGGGGCTGCTAGACGTGCACATGCCGAGTTGCTTCAGTTGTATTAGATTCTTTGCGACCCTATGGACTGCAGCCGGCAAGCATCCTCTATCCATGGGATTCTTCAGGCAAGAAAACCGGAGTGGGCTGCCATGCCATCCTCCAGGGGATCTTTCTGACACAGAGATTGGACCCACATCACTTATATCTCCTGCATTGGCAGGCGAGCTCTTGACCACTATCACCACCCAGGAAGCCATAAGGCAGCTAGGCTAACCTTCAGTTCAGTTCAGTTCAGTCGCTCAGTCATGTCTGACTCTTTGTGACCCCATGAACCGCAGCATGCTAGGCCTTATTGTCCATCACCAACTCCCAGAGTCCCATGTCCATTGAGTCGGTTGGTGATGCCATCCAACCATCTTCTCCTCTGTTGTCCCCTTCTCCTCCAGCCCTCAATCTTTCCCAGAATCAGGATCTTTTCAAATGAACCAGCTCTTTGCATCAAGTGGCCAGATATTGGAGTTTCAGCTTCAACATCAGTCCTTCCAATGAATATCCAGGACTGATCTCCTCTAGGATGGACTGGTTGGATCTCCTTGCAGTCCAGGGGATGCTCAAGAGTCTTCTCCAACACCACAGTTCAAAAGCATCAATTCTTCAGCACTCAGCTTTCTTTATAGTCCAACTCTCACATCCATACATGACCACTGGAAAAACCACAGCCTTGACTAGACAGACCTTTGTTGACAAAGTAATGTCTCTGCTTTTGAATATGCTGTCTATGTTGGTCAGAAAAATAAAGTCAGCCACTGTTTCTACTGTTTCCCCATCTATTTGCCATGAAGTGATGGGACTGGATACAATGATCTTAGTTTTCTGAATGTTGAGCTTTAAGCCAACATTTTTACTCTCCTCTCTCACTTTCATCAAGAGGCTCTTTAGTTCTTCTTCACTTACTGCCATAAGGATGGTGTCATCTGCATAGCTGAGGTTATTGATATTTCTCAAAGCAATCTTGATTCCACCTTGTGTTTCTTCCAGTCCAGCATTTCTCATGATGTACTCTGCATATAAGTTAAATAAGCAGGGCGACAATATACAGCCTTGACATACTCCTTTTCCTATTTGGAACCAGTCTGTTGTTCCATGTCCAGTTCTAATTGTTGCTTCCTGACCTATATACAGGTTTCTCAAGAGGCAGGTCAGGTGGTCTGGTATTCCCATCTCTTTCAGAATTTTCCACAGTTTATTGTGATCCACATAGTCAAAGGTTTTGGCATAGTCAATAAAGCAGAAATAGATGTTTTTCTGGAACTCTCTTGCTTTTTCAATGATCCACCAGATGTTGGCAATTTGATATCTGGTTCCTCTTCCTTTTCTAAAATCAGCTTGAACATCTGGAAGTTCATGGTTCATGTACTGCTGAAGCCTGGCTTGGAGAATTTTAACCATCACTCTACTAGTGTTTACCAGTTATTTAATTTAGTGACATCTTGAGCCATATAAGAATACATAAACTATTAAAATTATTTTCTCCATTTTGTGTCATCTCTCCTTCTCTGAGGGCCACAACTGCTATACTAGCTAAGCTTTCCTCTTTTGAATCCTCGTTTTTCTTCATGGTGTTAGTTGGTCTAGTCTTTAAGTCATGTCCAACTCTTGTGACCCCATGGACTGAAGTCTGCCAGGCTTCTCTGCCCATGGGATTCTCCAGGCAAGAATACTGGAGTGAGTTGCCATTTCCTTCTCCAGGTGATCTTCCAGACACAGGAATTAAATTGATTTTTCATTTTCTGCTTCTATTTGAAAATGAAAATTCATATCAGTAATTTTCAAAATACACTGTACTTCAAAATCATATCCTGGACACAACTGGTTTGTCTTAAGAATCAGAATGCCCAGAGAGGCCTATGAGCCAGTATATTTTGAGAAACTTGCTCAGGGCATTATGAATACCTCTGACTAAGGAAAAGTAGGTCACGTTGACATAGTGATAACTTTTTTGGACTACTGTATTGCATAAATCAATATTTCATTGATTTTCCTTTGTGAGTCTCAAGACGATCTCATCTGTCTTCAGGGAGTGGCAGTGAGACTTGTTTCATATTAAAGCTTAATTCATTCAATGTCTTTTCCTTAACAAGTATAATTGGAAATTAAATGCTACAGCCAGGCTCTCTGGTGGCTAGGTCCTTAGAACTTCCTAAAGTCATTCAGTTTTCTCTTTACATCATGATGACACCCTCACCTGCTTGCACCATTGAGCCTCTGCTGTGGTTTCTTAGTAGTTGCATTCAGCAAGAGCTATAGTTATAGTTATTAGGGGAAATAGATATACTAAATCACCTTGGTGGCTTTTGCTCCTGATTTTTAACAACATAAAATTAGAGATTTCACCTCTTCTCATTTTCATATTAGCAATATCAGAATGCTATAATAGCTAATTCCTTGCTTTGCCTTTTGAGTGATTCAGTAAAGTCTAAGGATGAGTAGCCCGTGTGGTACACTTGCTGAGGTCACCCAATTTTATTCAGTTTGTCCCCACACAATTTTCATACAGCTTCCCACCTGAAACTGTACTCTTAACAACTGTTGTCCTTAGGTTGGGATATATTGGGGGGGTGGGGGGTGGGTTACTTACATATTTTTGTGGGAATCATTGCTTTTCTGACATGAAGTCTTTGGTATTCCAGCATTGATGGCCTTTTCCTTCAACTTAATTCCTTCTGCTACATATATTACAGAAATTGTACTGGACTTTCTGAAAGTATGCCTGGTCTAATCACATGCAGCCTGAAAGCAGAGAACTTTTCCCAGCTAAGATCAGAGTCAGAGATGTTACTACAGAAAAATGGTCAGAGAAGTGCAGTATTGCTGACTTTGAAGATAAAAAATGATGACCAGAAGCCAAGGAATGTGGACAGCCTCTAGAAGGTGGAAAAGGCAAGCAAGTAAATTCTCCTCTAGAACATTGCCATAGGACTGGAAAAGATCAGTTTTCATTCCAAGCCCAAAGAAGAGCAATGCCAAAAAGTGCTCAAACTATGGTACAACTGTGCTTATTTCACATGCTAGCGAGGTAATGCTCAAAATCCTTCAACTAGGCTTCAGCAGTATGTGAACCGAGAACTTCCAGAAGTTCAAGCTGAATTTAGAAAAGGCAGAAGAATTGGAGATCAAATGGCCAACATTCATGGAGCATAGAAAAAGCAGGGGAATTCCAGAAAAGTAATCTACTTCTGCTTCAGTAGGTGAAAGCCTTTGATTGTGTGGATCACAACAAACGGGAAAATTCTTGAAGAGATGGTAGTAACAGATCACCTTACTCGCTTTCTGAGAAACCTGCATGCAGATTAAGAAGCAACGGAACTGGACAAAAAAAACCTAAGATCATGGCATCTGGTCCCATCACTTCATTACAAATAGACAGGGAAAAAATGGAAGCAATGATAGATTTTACTGGGCTCCAAAACTACTGCAGATAGTATCTGCAGCCTGAAATTAAAAGATGCTTGCCCCTTGGAAGGAAAGCTATAACAAACCTGCTGCTGCTGCTAAGTCACTTCAGTTGTATCTGACTCTGTGCGACCCCATAGATGGTAGCCAACCAGGCTCCCCCATCCCTGGAATTCTCCAGGCAAGAATCCTGGAGTGGGTTGCCATTTCCTTCTCCAGCATATTAAACAGCAGAGACATCACTTTACTGACAAAGGTCCATCTAGTCAAAGCTGTAGTTTTTCCAGTAGTCCTGTATGGGTGTGAGAATTGGACCATAAAGAAGGTTGAGCACTGAAGAACTGATGTTTTCGAATTGTGGTGCTAGAGAAGATTCTTTAGAGTCCTTTGGATAGTAAAGAGATCAAACCAGTCAATCCTAAAGGAAATCAACCCTGAATATTCATCGGAAGGACTGATGCTGAAGCTGATCCAGAGTCTTTTCCAATCCGACTCATTGGTAAAGATCCTGATGCTAGAAAGGGCTGAGGGCAGGAGAAGGGGGAGATAAAGAATGAGATGGTTGGATGGCATCATCAACCAAATGGACATGAGTTTGAGCAAACTCTGAGACATAGTAAAGGACAGGGAAGCCTGCTGCTGCTGCTGCTGCTAAGTCGCTTCAGTCGTGTCTGACTCTGTGCGACCCCACAGATGGTAGCCCACCAGGCTCCCCAGTCCCTGGGATTCTCCAGGCAAGAACACTGGAGTGGGTTGCCATTTCCTTCTCCAATGCATGAAAGTGAAGTTGCTCAGTCGTGTCCGACTCTTAGGGACCACATGGACTGCAGCCCACCAGGCTCCTCCATCCATGGGATTTCCCAGGCAAGAGTATTGGAGTGGGGTGCCATTGCCTTCTCCGCAGGGAAGCCTGGTGTGCTGCAATTTATCGGTTCACAAAGAGTCAGACACAACTTAGTGACTGAACAGCAACAATACTGGATTTTAGTCTAGTGAGACACCTCTCAAACCTATAACATCTGTGACTGTAAGATATTAAGTTTACATTGTTTTGAACCCCTAGTTGTGCAGTGATTTATATAAGAAGGACTTGGAAGCTGATAAATATGGTCAGGTATCAGCCAGATGTTGAGGTATAGATTAGACACAGAATTTGGTGCTGCTCCTCTCTGACTATCTTCTGTATAGTTATGCATTTTTTCAAGTTCTATTCTGTGGTTCTTTAAGCCAGTAAGACCACACATTTTTTATTGAAGTTTTAGATAACCCACATGGCATAGACTGGTAACTAACCTAAGAATAAGAGTTATAACAATCGATTTTAAATTCCTTTCATTTCCTTTTTCCAAGAGTAAATTCTTCTCAGTATCTACTTTTACAGGTTTACTTTTGAATGTCTTCAAGTAGTTGCTATTTAAAATTTGTCGGGTGTTTATACATGCTGTCTAAGAGAGGATTAGTCTATTAAAAGATTACTAGGCCATACTAGAAGTCAGACTACATTGCATTACCCATAAAATTGAATAAAAATATTTACTTGTAAGAAGAAAATAAGAGAAAATAACAAAAGTATAGTCACTTATTTTGTAGGGCTTTCATTGTTCACGTAGGCATAATTTCATATTATGCAGAATATTAAAAAAATAGTTTGCATGCATTATAAGTTGCTTCAGTTATATCTGACTCTTCTGCGACACCGTGGACTGTGTCCCACCAGGCTCCTCTGCCCATGGGCTACTTCAGGAAAGAACACTAGAGTAGGTTCCTAAGCCTTCCTCCAGGCGATCTTCCCTATGTAGGGATCAAACTGGTGTCTCTTGTATTAGCAGGCAGGTTCTTTACCACTAGCCCCACCTGCAAAGCCTGTAGTTTGCTTAGCCAAGTCTTATTGGCCATTTGAGTATTTTTTTACTTTACAGTGATAATATTACTTCTAGGAGTATTTCAATAAAACAAAGGACAGAAGGGAAGTGGGGGATAAATTTCTTGAAGTGCATGCTCAGTCATGTCTAACTCTTTGCAATTCCCTGGACTATAAACCCCCAGGTTCTTCTGTCCATGGGATTTCCCAGGCAATAATACTGGCATGGGTTGCCATTCCCTTTTCCAGGGGATCTTCCTCACGAGGGACTGAGCTCATGTCTCCTGCATCTCCTGCATTGGCAGGTGGATTCTTATCACTGAGCCACCTTGGAAGCCTAAATTCCTTGGAGTACAGTTCCCAAGTAACACTTTATTGGTGAAATACATGACTGTATAGTTCATATAACACATAGTAAAATTGCCATTTTAAAATACTGAGACAAATTACTATCAACACATAAGTATATTCATTCTCTCATCACAACACTAAATTATATGTGATTTACTTTTATTATTTTAATTGGTGAATAATGATATCTGTACTTGACTGGTATGGCTTTGAGCTGTCCAGTGTCCCATTGTTCTGGTAATAGTCAGATGTTCTGCAGAATCAATCACCTACTCTTAATTCCACGTGGTTTGGGTGGACAGACCTAACATTGGCTCTTACCTAAACATTATGCATTGAGCTTAAGACTAAAAGTGACTGCAATTGATTCGTCCTGATGGATGAATATTGGTAAGATTGTGCTTTAATCTGGACATCCAAATCTCCAGAGCTGCATCACATTGTTTTTCCTGAGCCTGTGTCAGTAGCTTTTCATTTGAATATATGAGTAATTTTTTGAATATACAAATAATGATCCTTCATTTACCTAAATTTGTCAGTAGCTTTCTATTGTTTGAAAGAAAATTATCTAATTTTATACAGAGATTTATGTATGTATGTAGGGTTTCCCCAGTGGCTCATTGGTAAAGAATTTGTCTGCAATGCAGGAGTTGCAAGAGACGCAGATTCGATCCCTGGGTTGGGAAGATTCTCTGGATGAATGTATTGCAACTTACTCCAGATTCTTGCCTGGAGAATCCCATGGACAGAGCAGCCTGGCAGGCTATGATCCCCAGGGTTGCAGAGTTGGACACTGCTGAAGTGACTTAGCATACATGCACACATATATGTATGTATATGTTTATTTATTTATTTAAAATTGCTAATGAGGATATCAAGTTACTTTTTACATTAAGCTTATCATACTCAATTCAACTAGTTATTTTGTACTCTAATATAACACAACATTCTATTAATTGGAGGCAAAAATCTAACATGATATAAATTCTGAGTCAGGAAACTTACTTATTTGCATAATCAGGTATGCAAATATCTAACAATAACAAATACATTCCAACTAAACATTTCTTTTTCTGACTTTTAAATATAATTGAATTTAGCTAATATATTTGAATACATTTTTTACATTTGAATAATGGCAATTCTCTGTTATGTTCCTAACATATTTTCTTGCTTTCCTTTTAATATTTATTTTCATTATGTTTTAGTGTATGTATTTTGTACTAGAATGTTATCATATATAACCATCCTTCTTCTGATTGAATAAAAACACTATGTATCTTCATTTACCTGCTATATAATAATTCTTGACTGACTTTTAAGCATAACATTTATGTATTCAATTAGATTATGACATGAGGTATGAGGTCTATTTCACACTGTATCGCTTCTTACATTTAATTGTACTAATTAATCTCATTACAACACTATTCTTAAAAGTTTTTAATGACCCTTCATTAATTTCTAGTTTTGATTTAAACTCCTCTGCCAAAGGACTCTCAAAACCTGTCTCCATATACATTTTAGGATTATAATTTTTTTAATTTCTTTGAAATATGCCATTGGGATTTTGATAGTGATAACATTGAATCTATAGATGGCTATGGGTAGTATGGTCATTTTAACAATATCAGTTCTTCTGATCCATCAACACAGGATATCTTTACATTTGTTTGTGCCTTCTTCAATTTCTTTCATCTGTGTTTTGTAGTTTCTGTTGTATCATTTTTCATTTCTTTGGCCAAATTATTCTTAACTAATTTATTATTATTATTTTATTTTTTATCTTTTTATTCTTAATTTTATTTTATTTTTAAACTTTACAAAATTGTATTAGTAAATGGGATCATTTTATTTATTTCCTTTTCAGATATTTCATTATTAATGTATGAAAACACAACTGATATCTGTAAGTTGATTTTATATCCTGCAATTTCATTGAATTCATTGATTAGTCCCAATTGTTTCCTCATTGAGTTTTTCAGATTTTCTATATATAAGATCATATCATTCGCAAATAACAACAATTTTATTTCTTCTCTTCTGACTTGGATACCTTTTATTTGTCTTGCCCAATTGCTTTAACTAGGTTTTCCAGTATCATGTTAAATAAGGATTGTGAGAATGAACACTCATATCTTATTCCTGATCTTAGAGAAAAAGTTTTTACTTTTCATATTGAGTATGATGTTAGCTCTGAAGTATGGCCTTTATGATGTTGAGAAATATTCCTTTTATATATAATTTGTTGAGAATTTTTATTATGAACTGATTTGTATTTTATCAAATGCTCTTTCTGTATTTATTGAGATGATTATATTATTTTTATGATTTATTATTCTACTAATTCTATTTTATTTATTCTACTAATGTGTTATTATATCACCTAGACAACGTATTAAAAAGCAGAGACATTACTTTGCCAACAAAGGTCCATCTAGTCAAAGCTATGGTTTTTTCAGTAGTCATGTATGGATGTGAGAGTTGGGCTATAAAGAAGGCTGAGCGCTGAAGAATTGATGTTTTTGAACTTGAGAGTGCCTTGGACTGCAAGCAGATCCAGCCAGTCCATCCTAAGGGAAATAAGTCCTGAAAAGTCATTGGAAGGACTGATGTTGAAGCTGAAACTCCAATACTTGGGCCACCTGATATGAAGGTGGAAAAGACCCTGATGCTGGGAAAGATTGAAGGCAGAGAAGGGGATGACAGAGGATGAGATGGTTGGATGGCATCATGGACTCAATGGGCATGAGTTTGAGTAAACTCTGGGAGTTGGTGATGGACAGGGAGGTCTGGCATGCTGCAGTCCATGGAGTCGCAGAGTCAGACACGACTGAGTGACTGAACTGAACTGATATCACATTTATTGATTTGGTATGCTGAACCATCCTTGCATCCCAGGGATAAATCCCACTTGGTCATGGTGGGAAGCTTTAAATATGTTCTTGAACTTATATCTGCTCTAATGTTTATTGTTTCCTCTCTTGTTCACTTTGGACTTAGTTTATACTTCTTTTTGTAGTTATGTGTGGTATAAGATTAGGGTTTTTGTTTTTTTTAAGATCTATTTTCTTAACAAAATAGAGGGTACTCTTGTATGCTGTTCTTGGGAATGTAAACTGGTTCACCCACTCTGAAAACAATGTAGATGTTCCCCCCAAAATTAAAAATACAACTGCCATATGATGCAGCAATCCCACTTCTGGGTACATATCCAAAGAAAATGAAAACAGGATATTGAAAAGTTAAATGTTTTCTCTTGTTTCTTGCAGCATTATTCACAATATCACAGATATGAATACAACCTATGTGTCTGTCTAGGGATGAATAAATAAAAACAATGTGGTGCAACAGGATATAATCAGCCATGAGAAAAAGAAAATCCTGCCGTTTACAACTACATAGGTGGGCCTTGAGGGCATTATGCTTAGTGAGGTAAATCAGACAGAAAAAGACAAATATTGTATGTTATCACTTATATGTGAAATATAAAAAGGTTGAACTTGCAAAAACAGAGAATAATGGTAGTCACCAGACCTAGGAGATGGGAGAACTGGGGATATTTAAAAACTGCCATTGCAACTGGAAGATAAAAATGTTCTAGATATTTAATGCACAGTATCATGATTAAAATCATTAATATTGTAGTATGTACTTCAGAGTTGCTAAGAGACTAGACCATAAATGTTTTCACCTCAAAAAAGAAATGATAATTGATACAGTAGAGGTGTTAACTAAAGCTATGGTGATAATCATATCACAATATATAAAGGAACCGAATCTACATGTTGTATACCTTTAACATACAATGTTACATTAAAAATAAAATAAACAACAAAAAAACCATTTCTTCAGATTATCATTCCAACATTTTCTCTCAGTGATACTATTGTATATATCTGAGCCACTGTTAAAATTTAACTGATCATCACTGTTTTCTTTTCTAAGGAATATGAACAAAAGTAGTTTTGAAAGTTGTAAAACTACTGATACTTTTTGCCAGAATACAGATATTCTTCAAATACTTTTGTGAGCTGTCTTACAGACTTTGCTATAGTAGGTGATCAACAAATGTCAAGGACATTTTTGAAAGGCTGAGGGACTGCTCCTTATAATACTTTAAGAAATAGCCCTACATCCCTGTATTCTGCCAGTATTGTCATAGAAATGATGTAATATGTGCAATACACACTAGCAATGGAAATATTCCCTCCATGAGCAGGAAACTGAGGCATTTTGTAAGTAAATAAACCCCAATATACAGCAACATTTCATTAGGTTCACATCTAGAAGAGTCCAGATTCTCTTTTAAAGTGAGAAGTGTTTATATAGTAATATAAAAGCGTATCCTAACTGCTGATGCTGACTGCAGCCATGAAATTTAAAGACCCTTGTTCCTTGGAAGAAAAGCTATGACAAATCTAGACAGCATATTAAAAAACAGAGACATTACTTTGCCAACAAAAGTCCGTATAGTCAAAGCTGTGGTTTTTCCAGTTATTATGTGTGGATGTGAGAGTTGGACAATAAAGATGGCTGAGGGCCAAAGAATTGATGCTTTTGAACTGTGGTGTTGGAGAAGACTCTTGAGAGTCCCTTGGACTGCAAGGAGATCAAACCAGTCAATCCTAAAGGAAATCAACCCTGAATATTCATTGGAAGGACTGATGCTGAAGGTGAAGCTCCAATACTTTGGCCATCTGATGCAAAGAGCCGACTCACTAGACAAGACCTTGATACTGGGAAAGAGAGAAAGTTTGAAGACAGGAAGAGAAGGGGACATACAGAGGTGGATGGTATCACTACTCAATGGACATGAGTTTGAACTAGTGCTGAGAGATGGTGAAGGACAGGGAAGCCTGGCATCCCATAGTCCATTGGGTTGCAAAGAGTCAGACACAACTGAAATGACTTAGCACAAATGGAAATAGAAAGGTTTATGTCATCTATGCTATACTTAGAACAGATGTAATCTTCAGTCTACAAATTCTGCACAAAAACCTATTTGGTCCCCAACCCCCAAAATGGCATATAATCAGTCAAGGCACAGTTTCCCTTTCTTGGGTACATTTCAGTACTGCAAGAAATAGGCAAAGAGAATTTTGAAGCATTGATCAGAAACTCCCAGGTACAAAGTCTGGGATGTCTGCAGACTGTAGCAAAGGCATGAGCCACTTCATTTAAACACTATGTCTATGCCATGTGTCAGCTGTGGTGTGGGAGCTGGAAGACAGGTTCACCTAATATACCTCCATGTTTCCCTTTCTCTGATCTAAGTTCTGAACAGTGACAAAGGAAGTCTGTGTTCTCCAGAAAAATTGATAACAAGGTGATATACTGGAACCTGAGTGAACAAACTCATGGAACACAGCAGGATCCTGATGCAGGAGTTCAAATATATCAGAAACACATACAGATACAAGGATTTACAACCAGAAAACAGCCACTCAAGTGAGAGAACACATTAAACTCATTTTAGAGATACCAACTCTCAAAAAGGTTTACCGCACATAGATCCTTTCTGAATACGTTACTGGAAGATAAGCGGCATATAATAAGGGAGTAAATCAAGAGAGAGAAAAGGATAGTATTTAGAAAATAGTGAATCTTTGCCAGAAGTCTAGTGAATAAATGTCCTAAGGCCCAGTGTGATATAGAGTAATTAAAATGTTCTTGATCACCATTATCATTAATCATTAGCACATAATGACTAACATTTATTGTCTACTTATTATCCTGAAGACACTGTTTTACATGTGTTAACTCATTAAATACCCACACCTTTCTATAAATATTGCTGAAGGTAAGGAGCTTGCCTTAGAAAACAGCTAGTAGTTGGGGGTACCAGGCCACCAATCCAGGCAGTCTGATTCCAGAAACCACATTCTGAGCAGCTCTGCTCCAGGCCCCTTCATCAGTATCATCCAGGAGTTGGCATATCATTTAAATACATTATAAATCACCTGGGTAAATAACTAACCCCAAGAAAAAGAAATAATAAATAAAATTAACTTATCTGAATTGGGATTAAAACTGAACACAATGTAACTTTGATTTGGCTAATCAGGAAAAAATAGTCATTATCTTTAAATAATTTGCTTGTCTAACTACACAAACAACTTATCCATGAGGGGGCAGATTTTCTTTTTTTTCTCTTTGCAGGATCAAGTCTCTTATAGCATACTTGTTTCTCCAGTATTTAAAGTTTCAACATTATGCAGCTTTCAGGCCTGGTCTGTGGGACTGCATTATGAGGGTTTTTTTATCCTCAATGACTAAATTAACTCACTTGTGTGCCTTCAAGAAGAGACCTATCTTATGATTTTTTTAATGATAAATTTATATAATGTGTATAATAAAAACATTGCCTATAAATTAAACAGTTTTTTTCCCTAGAGTCAATACAAAGCTGTAGCTAATATGACATGTGAGTTTTATTTTTGGTGTTTTATTTTAATTTAAAGTTATTATCATGATGGAAACAGTTAATTTTTAATCATTTGTTTATAATCTAAATTATTTACCAAATAAAGTGGGCTTATGCAAATTTTCAAAATATGTCATTAGTACTAAATAAGAATGAGGAGCTAAGGAAATTGGTACAAGGATAAAAGTAAAAGTAGAAAAAAGTTTTAAATGTATCACAAAAGCATTTGTATAAGTCAGGATTCTTAATTGTTGATCACAGAAATACAGCTCAAGTTGAGCTAATCATGAGTTAAGAACACTGGAGTAGGTCAGAGATTATAGAAAACCAGCATCATGAAGCATCAAGATAAGGGCAACTCTAAAATCCTCAGCTAATAGATCATGGGACAGAAATATTTTAAGGACTATCTTGTCACTCATAGTTGTTTCTTTTTTTATTGATTGTTTTTTCTACTGAAATAGTTTTTTTCACATGTTAGCAGAATGGCTTTACCTGGCCAAGGGTTTACATTCTCAAAAATCCACAACCAGAAAGCAAAGGAGGTAAGCTAAATTAAAATAAAATTAGAGAAGACTGGTGTTCAAGTTGGGTCATGTACCCAGTCATAAAACCATAAGTGTGACTGTAGGGGTAAAATACTAATGCTGGCTACTTTGGGTCAGATACTTTGGCAATTTCTTTTGGGCATTTCCTATCCCTGGATCTAATTCCCTTGGTTTTGGTTTCATCTGTGATAGCAGTAGACAATTCCATACAAGTTTAGACTTATTCTGAAACTATCCCTCCTTGGGCAAAATCCAGATTTTTTTTCCTGCTTTCATTCTCAGGACCCTCCATGAAGGCACAGGAGCCATACACATAAGAAGCCTCATGAGATAGGTGAGTTAGTGTCCCGGGAAACTCCCCTCCATCAACAGAAAAGTAAGCCGATGTGAAAGTGCTCTAGCCATCATTAGTTAATTCTTAGAAGCCCTAGTTTGCCATAGAGGTAACCATTAATAGTACCCCTTTATGTAGATCTCCTGGAAAAGGAAGTGGCAACCCACTCCAGTATTCTTGCCTGGAAAATCCCATGGATGGAAGAGCTTGGTAGGCTACAGTCCATGGGGTCACAAAGAGTCGGACACAACTGAGTGACTTCACTTTCACTTTCACTTTTTATGTAGCTCTTTCCTTGATTCTTGCCACTTTTGTACTCTGGCTTCATGATTATCTCCCAAACAAACTAGCCTTACCTAACCCTTACCTCAGACCCTGTTTTCAAGGGAACACAAACTAAGATATCCATCACTTAATCAACTGTTGTATCCAGGAAATTAGTTTTCTCTTGGTTCTTCTAGTTATAACCATAATTGAAAAAAATAGTTCTTATTCCCCTTTATTCACCAACTGTAAGCTTGAATGTGGTTTCCATGTCTTCTCTTTTTATACACATTCCTGAATGATGTCATTGTGGTCTCACGTCTTTAAAAATCATTTGTATTTGGGAATTCTTGCTTGTACTTCAGACTTTTGAATGCTTATTTGAAGTCACTTGTCAGTCTAGTAGGCATCTCAAATTTAGCAAGTCCAAAGCCAAACTCTCAGTACCCTTTCTGAACCTGCATTTTTCACAGTCGCCCCTGCCCCATCTCAATACACAGCAATTACATTTTCCTAATTGTTCAGGCTCCAAAACTAATGTGATCCTTGAGATATTTTTCTTTTTTGAGACATCTTTCTTTCTTTTAAATTCCAGTAATCAATCAACAAAATTTCAAAATTTTACTCAAGATTCAACCATATCTTGCTATCTTTATTTCTAGCAGCCTGAATAGTTCAGTAGTACCCTAGATAATCTCCATTCTTCACACCTGCTGTCCTAAAATCTATTTTCTACATAGTGCTGAGAATGATCCTTAGAAACATCAGTCAAATGTAACACTCTACTGCTCATCTTCCAACAATTTACTAAACTACTCAGAGGAAAAGCCAGTACTCATGATAGCCTATTAAAATATTCATAACCTGATTATTTTTCTTCTATTTCTATCCCTACTTCACTTCATTCTAGCAACACTGATCTCCTTGCTTTCCTTGAATAAGTCAAGCATATTCCCCCAAATATCTACATACTTCAAACCTTCACTTATTATACAGGTTCATCAAGTCACAGAATCAGAGATGCCTTTTGAGAATACCATGTGCAACAACTTCCATATTTCTTTAACCTCTTTAGTAAATGTCGTTGCACTTATTATTACTTGCATATATATTTGTTTGTTTATTGGCTTTCTTCTGTCTCCAAAATGTAAGCTTTATGAAGGGAAGAGATACTTTGCTTTCTTTATTTCTGAGCTGCAAGACCTCCAAGAGGGCTTGACAGGTAGAAGGCTCACACCCTATATTTGTTGAATGAATGAGAGGAGATGGATGAAAGAAGATGACAGTTCCAGTTCAGTCTGTATCATTGAATTAATGAGCTACTAGAGAGGAGAGGAGATTCTTCCAAATGGAATCTGGTATGAGTGATTTGGGTAATTAGTGGAAAACAGTATGATCAGGGCAGGGCAGTGCCCTGTTCTGGTGTATATTATAATCTTTTACTGTTACTAGAATTATAAACATAACTAAATTTTTAAACATGACTAAGGGACACACATGCATAATATACAATGTTGATACAAAAAAATAAATAAAAGCTTTGTAAAAAGCACAGTTAATTTTGGGTTGAAAATGGAGAAAATGTTTTTCTCCGAGATCAAATAAAAGGATTATATAGTATAATGACAGTAAACAGCAATAATATTTATGATAGTATATACATCAAGAATGCGATGTTTCCATGTGATTTAAATTTTGATAGATTTTTTAAAAATAAATGTGTCCCTTATAATTTATCTGAATTAAAAATTGATCATTGATAGGAGGACTTTAGGGAGAAAACCTAGTGGCTAATGCCACTGAATATACTGAAGAAACTGTTATAAGTTTCAAAAACTGTACTTTAAAAATAAATCTTCTTTTATAACATCTTCATATTCTCTACATCAAAATGCTGCAATCAACCCATTGGATCATTATGAAAACTGGATTAAAATCCATCCATCTTTTTTTTATTACAATTCAGCAGTATTTCTCAAATCAAGTAAAATTTAATAAATTTTTGTAGGACTTAATAAAAGAACAGAAGATTTATATATCTAATAAAAATTTCATTCAGTTCCAATGGTTTTATTTAATTTGTTTCCATATGTCTTCTTATCACCTATTAGACATCAGTTTGTTTCTCAAAATTCAAAGGATAAAAATCGCTCCTAAAATAATTTTTTTACTATTCCATATGTTTGCTTTTTAAAATGTTGTTTCAAGTGGTTTGAACAATCAGAAAGTATCTGGTGAAAGTCCTCTTGGTTGCTGAACTTCAGGCCGATTTTGTGATTTTAATAGTCTTTTCTCCATAACTCACAAAGGGTTTTCTCTAAAGAGTTTCAGAGAATAAGAAAGAATTATATTTAAGCATTTTAAAATGTGTTTGAAATTCATTTTTGTAGCTAAAAAGTGGGATTCAAGCCTTAGTCCTTTTTGTTTTTAGAGGCAAAGAGGCTACTTTATGATGAATATTTCATAGCTTGTCAGATTATGTTGCAATACTTCTTTTCTCAAGGAGAAATAAGTGTAGCTCTCATTTAAAAGTTCTTTTGAGTATTTATAGCTTATTGATTAAGAATTAGAACAAATTAAAACAGAATCTATAAGATTAACTCTTTGTAGACATACCTGGAATGTGCTTACTCTGAATATAAGCCTATGAGGATTTGAATAATGGGGATTGCTTTGCTTCATGAAGATAATATTTAATGACAGTGATACTATAAATTTCTCCCAATGAGGTATGCATTTACATCAAGGACCAGAAGAGAGGTTTAAAAGTAGATAAGGCACACAAATGAGAAGTCAGTTCTGGCGTAAGCTTTCCTGAGTCACATAGGTATGTACTCCAACTCTAATTAAGAGCTCTGCAACAACTATCTCAGTACCACTTTGGAAAACCTTTGTTCTAGTCCCTTTTCCCATTTAACTGGTTATTTGATCTTGAGCAAAATATTTGATTTTTTGGGAGCCTCGTTTTTCTTTCTTATAAAATACCAAGAACTTCCACCAAGAAGATTGTTCAGGTAATGCATATGATGTTTTCCTACTAATACTTAATCTCTAAAATATTATATTAAATGTAAAGTTTTGTCAATACAAATGCTTTCCATATATTCCATGCTTAAATTATCATTTTGGTCTCTTTCCCCTATTGCAATAGCCTAAAATAAAGTCTTTCTTACCTATTCAACCTTGCCCAGTGGAAACTTTGCTCTGAGAAGCCTAAGTATGTACTGTGGGGAAAAAATAAAGCAGGGTCTAGGGTACTAGTGCTGTGAGGAGTACTGTTGAGAAGGGGGAACCTTTGTAATTGTAAACAGCAATGGCCCTACATGGCCACAGCTAATGACATAGGGCATCATTTACCATTTTAAAGACTTTTGCTTTTATCCCAATATAGAGGAAAGGGGAGCCATTTTGAGGAGGATTTTGAGCAGGAGCAGGTCATGGTCTAACATGTTTTTAAAAGGTCATTGCTATTTAAAAATAAACATTCGGAGACAAAGGAAGAAGTAAGGATATGAGTTAGATGCTTATTGCAATCATTTAGGAAAGAGAGAAAGAGAAGGTGAGAGAGAGAGAAAGAGGTGTTTTTGAACGAGAGTAGAAGTGGTTGGATTTGGATGTATTTTTAATACATATTTTTAGGTAGAGTCAATAGCATTTTAACATTGGGTTATGAGATAAGATAAATGTAAAGGATAGATTGAAGTATTGTTGTTTTATTTGGTTCTTGTTATTTAGTTGGTTTTGGTGTTTCATTTTTGAGTATTTGATGAAAGTTAATGGGGAAGGGGATATGCCTTAGGGAAAATAATCTTCCCTTTGCAGTTATTACAAGGATCTTCAAGCAGAGGAAGATTGAAATCCACATTCAACTGAGAAAAAGCTGGGCTGCTTCAGTGGGAAAGAGAGGGTCAGGAAAGCTTAGCAGTTCAAGGTTATCATTTCTATCCTAGTACAACTATATATTACTATTCCAAGTCTTATGATTTCATTACTCCTAATCATTGCCCCAATATTCACAAAAGAAGCATATCAATTTATTTTCTGCAAACTGTACCTCAAAATACAGGTCTGACTTTTAGCTATAAATTTATTGTGGCTACAAAAAGTTAGAGATTAAAGTTGTCATAGAATTCTTCCAGTTCTCTGACATAATATTAACAGTTTAAACCCTTTGGTTTCTTGTTTTCTTTTAAAAAAAAACTCTCTACTGTAGTTAGAGGCAGCCATCACACCTCAGAGCCCTTACCATCAGAATTCCTACCATAATAGTTGAGTTCTGGGACCACTTGCTTTCCTAAAGACTTGATTCTAACAGATATTCTATCCAAATTACTTGTGGTGATAATTTATGTGATGACACTGCATGTAAGAGATTACCAGAATCCTATTTTCCATTGGCAAAGAGCTGAGCCAAAACTGATCTTTGTTTCAAGGTCAAAGACAGAAGCAAATCAATACTACCCCTGGAAGACTCTTCCTACCACAAATTATTGTAGTTAAGGCCCAGTTAAGAAATACTGCTGCTGCTGCTAAGCCACTTCAGTCGTGCGACTGTGTGCGACCGACTTCAGTCGGGCCGACTCTGTGTGACCCCATAGACAGCAGCCCACCAGGCTCCACCGTCCCTGGGATTCTCCAGGCAAGAACACTGGAGTGGGTTGCCATTTCCTTCTCTAATGCATGAAAGTGAAGTCACTCAGTTGTTTCCGACTCTTAGCGACCCCAAGGACTGCAGCCTACCAGGCTCCTACATCCATGGGATTTTCCAGGCAAGAGTACTGCAGTGGGTTGCATTGCCTTCCCTGTAAGAAATACTAGGTATCTCAAAAATAGGATATTCCATGTACAGAATTTGTTGCAGAGTGTTAGCAGGCTGAAAGAGCAAAAGGGATGCTGAATTCATAGAGAGAACTGCATGAAACATCTACCACCACAAGGACACAACAGAATCTACTTGACCAGAACCTGGAACTCAGGGGACCTGCAGGGATAGTGCTTGACTCTTTAGGGAAAACTGGGTAGCTGATGCTCAAATATTGAAGAAGAGATGTGACCCATAAATATTCATTGGGAGCTGTGTCAGACTCTGGAAGAAGAGGGATGAGCAAGGCTGCACTCTGATTAACAAAGAGGTACAATGAAGGCTAAGACTGCTATAAGCTGGATGATGAAATGATTCTGATGGGGACTTAAAAACAGGAAGGAGTGTCTTCCTTAGGAGTACTACTGTCATTCCACTTTCCAATCTCCTTTGTGAACATTCCATTGGTAGAACCTAAGAAAGCATGTGTATATGTTTGGCCTTCTTTTGGTGTAGAAGTTCAAGAAATGTACTTTACAGAGCTCTTGTTTCAGCATCGCAAAGCAGAGGATAGAATATTTTGGAGCAGAAAAACAATAGGTAAATTACCAGCACTCACATATTAACTCAATTTTACCAACACAACTGACCGCAGGCTATCATAATCTCTTTTCATAGATAAGAAAACTAAAGCAAAAGGAAATTAAGATCCCTAACTCAGGTTTACACAGCTGGTAAATACAGTGTTGATATTTGATACCGAGCATTATATGTTGGAATGGCAATACTAAAATAACGTTAAAATGCATACAATTTTTGGCTCATGGTAGAAAACTATTTGGTTTAATTAGATGTTTTATACCAACATCAGTATCCTTGTTTTGACAAAGTTACTATTGTTATTTGAGATATTATATTGGGGAAGTTGATTAAAAGGAATATGAGAACTCTGTATTATTTTTATAATTTCTTAGACGTCTTAATGGAGAAGGCAATGGCACCCCACTCCAGTACTCTTGCCTGCAAAATCCCATGGACGAAGGAGCCTGGTAGGCTGCAGGCCATGGGGTCGCTAAGAGTCGGAAAGGACTGAGTGACTTCACTCTCACTTTTCATTTTCAGGCATTGGAGAAGGAAATGGCAACCCACTCCAGTGTTCTTGCCTGGAGAATCCCAGGGATGGGGGAGCCTGGTGGGCTGCTGTCTATGGGATCGCACAGAGTCGGACACGACTGAAGCGACTTAGCAGCAGCAGCAGCAGAAGTCTTAAACTTTCAAATAAGAGGTTATTTTTAAAATGTAACTCAAAATCTTAAACAGGGGTTTAAAATGGATTCTAAATTTGGGTTTTTCCTGGTGGCTGAAATCTTCTCTGGTGGCTCAGAGGTTAAAGTGTCTGCTTCCAATGAGGGAGACCCTGGTTCGATCCCTGGCTCGGGAAGATCCCCTGGAGAAGGAAATGGTAACCCACTCCGGTATTCTTGCCTGGAGAATCCCATGGACGGAGAAGCCTGGTAGGCTACAGTCCATGGGGTCGCAAAGAGTCGGACACAACTGAGCGACTTCACTTCACTGGTGGCTGAGTTGGTAAAGAATCCACCTGCAGTGCAGGGTTGGGAAGATACTCTGGAGAAGGAAATGGCAACCCACTGCAGTATTCTTGCCTGGGAAATCCCATGCACAGAGGAGCCTGGTGGGTTACAGTCCAAGGTATCACAAGAGTCTGAGACAACTTAGCAACTAAACTTCCACCACCAGTATGAGATTATGTTAAATAAGTATGGATAGGTGAAAAATTATAATGCTAAAATGATTAAGCCACTGGGTGAAAACACAATAGTGGCTACTCTTGAACATTTAATATTCAAAACCCAGTTTTAAGTTTTTACCAAAATTTATAAATCTTAAAACAACCCTGACTATTATTGCTACCCCATTTCATTGATGAATAATCTGAGATTCAAAAAGTTTTCTAGCTGGTAAACATCAAAGCCAAAGCCTATTCCATTTCCATTGCAAACAATTGACTTTCATAGAATTTTAATGTGCTTTGACTGAAAAGGTCATCCTGTCTAGCTCACCACTCAGCGACATTGCCAAATGTGACTTTCTCTACTATTTCACCCTTCTCATCTGGAAAACAGAAGTTAAATATTACACAACATTCACCTTGTTCCTTGTAATGAATTTATGTGTTATACTTGACTTGCAGATTAATAACTGGAATGAGCCAAAAAGGAACAGTTGCTTAACAAGCCTGGGATCTCAGAAGTTCTTGGAGCATGTCTTTGTAGACTCTCCTCTCCCATAGCTATAAATAAATAAAACCTTTAGGAGAAATATATACCTTCTGCTCAGTTCTGTAATTTCTATGCTTAAGTATCTGTCAAAATGTCTTTATAAAGAATGTCATTTTAATTGACCTACAATCAATTATGTTATTAAACTGCTCATCTGACAAATTAACTATCACTAGCATCATATACATATTTGCTTAACAAATATACTACATTGTCTCCCTTGTTATCTGTGTAGAGATACAACCTTATTTATAGGCTATATAAAAGGTCAAGTGATAATTTAGTGTAAAAGCAAATTATTTATATGATAACACTGAATTTAGGGCTTAATCAATTTTTTCAGGTGATTTATCTCAATGACCAAAAGGTTCATCTATTAAAACAAAATTAAATTCCATATAAATCAATTTCTTTTCTGATATTTTTATCACTGATGGTTGACTTTCAAAGGATAAAGTGAATCTCATCTGAAAATTTATAGTTAGTGTCTCCTACTTATTATATTTAATTTCAAAATTACAAGGGAGGGGAATTCTCTAAGAATTTATTATCACTCAACTGAAAATGGGAAAGAACCCACCTGCCAGTGCAGGAGACATAAGAGACATGGGTTTGATCCTCGGGTTGGGAAGGAGGGCATGGCAACCCACTTCAGTATTCTTGCCCGGAGAATCTCCACAGACAGAGGAGCCTGGTGAACTATAGCCCATATGGTCACAAAGAATCGGACGGGACTGAAGCAGCTTAGCACACATGTATGCATGTACTATGGAGAAGGAAGGCAATGTCACCCCACTCCAGTACTCTTGCCTGGAAAATCCCATGGATGGAGGAGCCTGGCAGGCTCCAGTCCATGGGGTCACTAAGAGTCAGGCACGACTGAGGGACTTCACTTTCATTTTTCACTTTCATGCGTTGGAGAAGGAAATGGCAAGCCACTCCAGTATTCTTGCCTGGAGAATCCCAAGGACGGGGGAGCCTGGTGGGCTGCTGTCTATGGGTCGCACAGAGTCGGACACGACTGAAGCGACTTAGCAGCAGCAGCAGCATGCATGTACTGGGTAATACTTCATGGTAGTATGCTCAGAAATGTGTGACATACGCACTCATCATACCCATTGCATAATTTATGTTGGATAACATCTGCATATTTGATAATATGGTACCTGTTACATATCTGTAATGGTTTCTGAAGTTTCCACGAGTGATTGCTATATGATGGTACTAAGAGACATAATGTCCCTTCAGAGAATCATAATTAGTACTTGCTCAACAATTCAGTTAGAGGCAAGGAAGCCAAAGTTTAGTAGAGATGAATGGTAGCATTAAGCTAAAGAAAAGAAACATTATGAGATATTGTGTGTAAGGAGGGTGTTTAAATATGAAAAGTACTTGAGCTTGTTCTTATGCCAAAGTCAAGTTGGGGTAGAGAGTTTGAAGACACAGGGAGGAGGAGTGGATAAGACATTAGACAAACCTGAATATGACTTCTGTACTTACTCATCTAATTTCATAAGCTTTAGTTTCTTTATATTTAGAGTGGGAATATTAATTTCACCTCCACATGGGATTCTTCTGAGTCTTAATTGAGATATGGTATATAAAGTACTTAGGGTTTCCCTTCTAGCTAAGCTGTAAAGAATCCACCTTCAATCAGGAGGTGGATTTTTACCCTGGGTCGGAAAGATCCCCTGGAGGAAGAAATGGCAACCCACTCTAGCATTCTTGCTGGGAAATTCCCATGGAACAGAGGGGCTGGGAGGGTTACAGTCCATGGGGTCACAAAGAATCAGATACGACTGAGTGACTAACGCATGTAAAGTGCTTAGCATAGTATGTATTCAATAAATTACTAGTCTGTGCAATTCTTTCTTTACTGGTATAGAAGTTAAGAACACATACTCTGGACTCAGGCTGTCTGGATCAAATTCCTGGTCTTCCACTCACTAGCTTTACAACCTTTGGGAAAATTGCTTAAACTTTCTATGCCTTAATTTCCTCATCTATAAACAAATTATCTAATTTATTTAATTTATCTCTGAGCGTTCAATAAATTAATGCATGTGAATTACTTGAAACAGTTTGTTACATATTAAGGAAAAGTAGGATTTTGTCATCTTTATTTTTCCCCCTGCTACCAGCAGCATCATGAGAGTCAAGTGTGTGAAGAGAATAGCTGTATTTATCTTCTCATCTTTCACATCTCTCACATCTCTCAACCCACTGCTATATAGCGTTAGCATCACTCACCCCACACTTTCTTGTTCAGTATTAGGATTATTTTTTGTCCTCCATTTGTAAAACCCAGTGGCCTCTTTTCAGTTTTTATTTAAATTCTGTGGCACCTCTCCTCCTTATTAATTTCTTCTTCCCTTTTTATACTTCCACTCGTGGTTTTCTTTACATTTCTGACTTTCCCCCCTACATTGTAACATGTTAGTTCTACACTCACTTTCTTTCCTGTGTACAATATTCTTAATAGGCAATAACTATTTTATCTGTCTTTTCTTTGTCGTCACTCTGAACTAACCATCAATGCTTGAGGCCTCATCACTGAGGATACAAATAAACACTGCCAGTCCACATTTCTCTCTTTCTGGCCCCACCATAAATGTTAGATCCTCAGAGATGCCTTTTCATATTTTCCAGATGAATTGGGCCTCATGATTCTACAATATATAATTATTTTTTAAAATCGTAGCTCTTTTCTCAAATTATATGGTCACTACCGCATCTTTACCACTAGCATGTTAGTATACAGAGTGCCAAGTCCATTGAATTCACCAGTGTGCCACAATGGTTTTTAGCATTCTAGGCACATTTCTGACATTCAGCTATGTTTGTTAACTGATTGTTGAACAGAACCTTGACTTCCATAACTGAATATCTACAACCATTTGCAAACAGCAACCTGAATGTACCAAAGACCTAAAAGGCATAAATCCAGATCAAATATTACATACTTTTTCTGATCTTTATATGCTCCCATGGACTCACTGCTTATGTAATTATTTGGTGCAATAAATTCCCTTTGCAACTTCTCCAAGAAATTCTCTTGAAAGTATAACCTAAATAATAATTTTAGAGTAAATCTAATTCCCCATTGGGTGAATAAGTGATTGCTGCTGGTGATTTTTACTTTATATGTAGCTTGATGCAGTGAAATAATTTCCCTTTGCTGTGAGTAATTCTTTTATAAACATTAATATATTACTCATAGAAGGGAAGAACAGTATATATTTAACATATTTTTGAGTGTGTGTCAAGGAACTATACAAAAGGAGATTCATATATTTTGACAAACATGATAATGAAAAAAGTGAAATTCCTGTTTGGAGCAGCATTGTGAGCTCTTATACCTCCCTGGCTTCCCTAGTAAGGTCATGGCTCATTCCCAGGTCATCTGTCTGAAAGATAAGGTTCCAAGTCATCTATCAATAGAACTGGGCTTTCAACTTCTGAAACATTAGCTGTGAACTGAATTGTTCCTCATTTTTCTTTACAATCTTGAAATATGCCCCAAATAGGGGTTGAAGAAAAAATTCCATTGTCTCACTTGAAATATCTTTGTGCTGTCCGTCCTTTGCTATAGAATTTGCTTTGACATTACTCTTATGAACACTTATAATTTTACTTACTCTAACTTTGTAGCTTTTATTGAAGACGTATCCTTTCCTAAGAGTCCACATGGCTTTTTCAAAGAGAAAATTCATTTTTATCATCATCATTGTCATCTTTATCAAAACGTAAAGGAGTCTCATTTGAATAGTTCTCTGCTAGGCATTCAAAATATGTAAAATATATACTTCCTCTGTCATAAAAGAGTAATGTGCTATTTTTAATAAAGGAATTATTCCTAAAAGAGCCAGGAATTTCAATACTCCAAGCTATATGTGAGGAAAAAATCAGCAATATCGATCTTCTAATGGGAAGATTCATTCAATCTTCCAATGGGAATTTCAGTTCATTTAAAATATATATTATTTATATTACAGTTACAAGAAATTTTCTTGCACCAAAATAATTGAACAAACATCAAACTGAGAAAAGGTATTTAATCACAATTACCGTTACTTTTAGAAACATAAAACAGAAGGAGCATAAAATAAATAAAATCTTCAGTTTTTTGGAAGATAAGTTTTTCTGGGTCACAAAATTCAAACAACACATTCTCACCAAAGTAGTGTGAATTTAGAAATTAGACTCTGAATGTCATAGTAGGAAATGATTTTGTATAATTTCCATAGTTTTACACTTAGTCTTCATTACTTTGATTTTAAAATGTATATATTGATTTAGAGGACTATATTTTATTTATTTCTTCATGATACTGTGTGTACCTGACGTTTGTTGCTGTGTCACTTCACCTTGTTTTAGTCTGAAATGTGTTTTGATCTAGCTTGAAAAGAAACTCAGGTTAATTCATTTAGTATGTATGTGTGCTCAGCACTCAGGCATGTCCAACTCTTTGCTAGTCTATGGATTGTAACCCACCAGGCTCCTCTGTCCATGGATTTTTCCAGGCAAAAGGACTAGAGTGGGTTGCAATTTCCTCCTTCAGAAGATTTTCTTGACCCAAGGATCCAATCCATGTCTCTTGCGTCTCCTGCACTGACAGGCAGATTCTTTACCACTGCGCCACCTGGGAAGCCCATATTGTTTCAAATTTTGGTATTAGGAAGAGTTAAGCCTTAAAGTTTTCATATTTGCATTAATTGCTTTTAAATTTTCTCACAAAAGCCCACAGTTGTATTCCTTCACTCTGCCTGGTCTCTCTCAGGATTCTCCTTCCTGCTGAGATCAGCATGCTTTCTGGATGCTATTAGTTTGCAAATCTAAGGCATTTGATATTTACTGAAAAATAAAAATAGATTTGAACTTGCTCATATTCACCTGCTGTTCTCAAGCTGAAAATACCCAGGGAAGCAATTTGGAACTGCATAAAACTTTTTTTTTTTGTTTAATTTAAGGAAATTATTATGTTTAATGAAAGCATGTCAGTTCAATTTTGCAACAGAGGAGAGAACCAGTAAGCTTTAGATGATCATATCTTGGTAGAAGCATGAAATCTTTGTTGTCTTTTTTTTTTTTTTAAACCCATCAATCATGTATAAGCTTAATTAAAAGTAAAGCAACACCGTGAACAATATGTCATTTTAATTTAACAAAATATCATTTCAATGCATTTTTAATTTGTCCTGAGACTTTACAAAACTTCTGTTGGTAGTTCTATCTAGGAAGTACATCCCATTTCCAGTTCTTCTGTGAACACATGTCTCCCTCAGAAGGACATGGTACGTGATGAGGGGAGATGAAAATGTATAAAATGCTTGGAGGGACACTTCCAAAACCAAACGTAACAACCAGCCAGCAGCAGTGCTTATGTTACCTATTATTATGTTATGTTAGAATTATTCTTGTTTCTAGTTGAATTTTATTTTTGATTGGCACTGGGCAAGGAGATCCAATCAGTCCATTCTAAAGGAGATCAGTCCTGGGTGTTCTTTGGAAGGAATGATGCTAAAGCTGAAACTCCAGTACTTTGGCCACCTCATGCGAAGAATTGACTCATTGGAAAAGACTCTGATGCTGGGAGGGATTGGGGGCAGGAGGAGAAGGGGATGACAGAGGATGAGATGGCTGGATGGCATCACCTACTCGATGAATGTGAGTTTGAGTGAACTCTGGGAGTTGGTGATGGACAGGGAGGCCTGGTGTGCTGCAATTCATTGGGTCGCAAAGAGTCGGACACGACTGAGCGACTGAACTGAATTGAACTGAACTGGGAGTCCATGTAAAAGATGAACCTTCTCTTCAGCAAGTTCTGAGCCCAAATCCAGATTCTGCTTCTTCTGAATTGTGTGCATTGGGCAAGAGACTTCTCTCAGAGGGAATGTCTAAACCAGTAAAATGGAAGCGTCTGGCACAAGTAGGTGCAGAAAAGATGTTCTTTCTGTTTCTTTTCTCACAGATGTTTGAATATGTACTGAAGAACTACTTTGAGGGGGAAAGGCTCATGATCTCCTCTATTTGTATGTTAATGGTGATAGTTCTTGCCAGACTCAGAAAACAAGCAGGGAAATGGGTCCCGAGGGTAGCTACTGAGGCACTGGAGTAGTGGGATTACAGCGATGATAACAAACACCTCATCCGCTTGGTGTTTCCCTCTAGTTGTTTGTGTCCTTTTATTTATTTATTTTTTTTTTTCTGGATTTTTCTGTAGTGTTTTCTTTTTTTTTTAATTTTATTTTATTTTTAAACTTTACAATATTGTATTAGTTTTGCCAAACATCGAAATGAATCCACTACAGGTATATCCGTGCTCCCCATCCTGAACCCTCCTCCCTCCTCCCTCCCCATACCCTCCCTCTGGGTCATCCCAGTGTGTTTGTGTCCTTTTAAAACCACTCTTGCATGTGGACTTTGTACACATCATCCCAGTGACTCCTTCTGCATTTCCATTCTTTTGCCTGCATTTAAGATCAAACTGTAAGAGTAGCATTTCCTAGTGAATGAGATAGATAATGGGGAATACATTGTGACACTGTACATTGTCTAACTAGAAACTGTCATTCAGAACGAAGTCAGAAAGAGGAAAACAAATATATATTAATGTGTATATGTAGAATCTAGAAAAATTATATAGATGACATTATTTGCAGAGAAGAAATAGAGACACAAATATCGAGAACAAATGTATAGACAGCAAGGGGGGAAGAGGGTGTGGAATGAGTTGGAAGATTGGGATCAATGTATACACCTTATTGATACTATGTATAAGATAGATAACTAATGAAAACCTAGTATATATGTATATATGTATAGTTCAGGGAACTCTACTCAGTGCTCTGTGGTGACCTCAATGGGAAGGAAATCCAAAAAAGAGGGAGTATATGTATACATACAGCTGATTCACTTTGCTGTACAGTAGAAATTAACACAACATTGTAAAGCAACTATACTCCAATAAAAATTAATTTTAAAAAGGGAAGTGAAAAATAAAATTAAATGAAAGTTTTAAGCTTCATGTTTACAAATCTTTCTTAAATTACTAGTCACAGTTCATGGAACCAAATATTTTTCTGGCTTTATCTTTCCTCAGTACTCTCCTACATGTCTGCAGAAGTGCTCTTTTGAGAAGAAAGGAAACAAAATGGGCAAATGAAAAATGTATTTTTATTCACAAAATAATGGCTTTAAACCTCACCTATTCCCTCTGTCTTTCTCTGTCCCTCTGTCCTCCCTGCCTTCTTCCCTTCCCTTTCCTGCATGCAAATGCCTGTGTCTGTATCTACGTGTGTGTTTGCATCGGTGTATTCTTGTGTGTATCACTCTGTAAAAATTATAATTGACAAAGAGGAGCTAAAAAATGCTCTTGGCATAAAAACTGATAAGATTCAGCTGCTTACTTTTGAACAAAGAAATAAATATTTAATGCCTTAAGTATACTCTTGTAGTTCTGAATATAATTTTCTACTTTCAGGAGGAAAAAAAAAACTCTTCAAGTTAATAACTTTGCCTTCTTTTGTACAAAATTGTAAACATTTAAAATGTACAATACAGTGTAAGAATATCGGGAATTACTTACCCCTTGAGTCTCCTTAATTGTCTCTGCAAAGAATTCACCATCTCACTTAAGTCAAATGTAGAGATTAGAAAATATTACCTCTTTACATTTTAACATTTTGATTAGTTTCCCCAGCACTATGGTGTCTAAACAAGTGTTCTCCAAGAAAACAAGACCAAAAAAAAAAAAAACCCAAAAAACAAAAAAAACTAGCCTTTGAAGCTTTTCTTCAAACAAAATCTTTAGAGAAACCAAATACAGAGAAGACATTAACAAAAGATTCTCTGACTGAAAAAGGAAAGTGTCTGGAAGAGTTTCACCCCCATGCTCTTGTGCCTATATCACCTGGAGTCATTTCTGCACCCTCAGAAAATTTTCAGGACTTCAAAGCACAGGCCAACATAAAGCAAACTCACTAATAAATGGGCAGCCTACTTATCTTGATAGTTTTCTACACACATGAGAGAGTTTTGTCTTAGTCCTTCTCCTATGCCAATGCCTAGCCTGGCTTTCAGGGGCTTCCCCAATGGTTCAGCATGGTAAAGAATCCACAGGCAATGCAGGGGACACATAATTCAGGAGACATGGGTTTGATCCCTGGGTCGGGAAGATTCCCTGGGGGAGGAAATGGCAGCCCACTCCAGTGTTCTTTCCTGAAAAATCCCATGGACAGAGAAGCCTGGAAGGCTACAGTCCAAAGGGTTACAAAGAGTCAGACATGACTGATCAACTAAACACACAGATAGCTTTGCTTTCAGGTTCTACATTCTAACAGGGCCAGTGATGGCACTTCAGTGAAAGTGTCTTCTGCCTGCACTCAGGCTGAACCAGCTCCAGTTTGGAATTTTTTTATTCCAGCCATGCATAGGACACAGCTGTAACGGAGCTGTTTCTGTTGCTTGGCATGTTGTTTGTTGGCTCTCTGGTAATCAATGTCTAGCTGTTGCGAGTTATTCTATTCAAGGCATTGCCCCGTCCTGTTCTCCCTTTCTTGGCTAGATCTTGATGAGATACATATTTTCCAAATAGTACTGTACTGCTTAACCACAGAAAAACATTTTGTTTCATGCAGAGGCCTACATAAAAGATATAAAATTAAAATGTAAGAAAATTCAACACAAAACATATTGCAGATGTTTCTTCTCAATCATATACATTCCAAGCAAAAATACATGAAGTCTTTAATTAAGTATTTCAATTTGCCCATCCATAGGCGTGTACAGTTGGTTTGAGAAGTTCTCAAAGGTTTTTCAGATTTTCTTCTGATTTTTAAGAGAAAATAGTTTTATGTCTCGTATCATTGCATAATTTTAAGGGAATCCCAACACATCTGTAATTTTCTAAGCAAATGCCTATTAAAGTTTAAAATATATTCATCTCCTTTAAGAAAATTCCTTGTACTTACTATTTGAGTGAAGTGTATGTACAGTATATACAAATTATATTAAACTACTCTGTGGAGTGTTCTTCCACAGGAATTTGAAATTATATTATTACTAGGAACTACACAACCATATTTAATACATGTAACTAAAATATTAAATTGAAACAATGTCTAAGAGTGAGGATTACATCTTTCAGCCAGTCAAACTTGGACACATTGAGTCAATTTTTCTTTCTCTTACCTTATGTGTGTGTGTGTGCTAATTCCATCCAGTTATATCCAACTCTTTGTGACCCTATAGACTGTAGTCCACTAGGTTCCTCTGTTCATGGGATCCTCCAGGCAAGAATACTGGAGTGGGTTGCTATGCCTTCTTCCAGAAGATCTTCCCAACCCAGGGATCAAACCTGAATCTCTTATGCCTCCTGCATTGACAGGCAGGTTCTTTACCACTAGTGCCACCTGGGAAGCCCCTTACTCCTTATGCATATACTCAATTCTCAATCAATTCTGCATTCTCTAAAAGTCAATTCTTTCCATTTAAAAAATAATGTCGTTCTTATTATCTTTTGTTTGAACTCTTGTATCAACTTATTGTTAATCTCCTTCCACATATAATTTATCATCACCTCTATAGCTAACAATTTCTAATGCAAAAACTATGATCACATGAATACCCTGAGTCAAAGATTTTCTTAGTTTTTAAATGGCCAACATAATAAAATATGAAACAGATAAGTCTAGTTCTGATCACCTCCTCCTATTATGTCTGCAGAGCTTCAATAAACTAGTCACTATTTATACAGGTAAGCACTATTTTATCCATTTAGATCTTGACCACTTAGGTCTTGGCTGTATATATTTAATTTGGGATGCTCTTCCTTTCATCTTCCAAAACCACAATTTAACCCATCCTTTAAGATTTAATTCACATTTAACTTCATGCTTTAAGATTTCCCTCATTAGGGCCTTCCCTGGTGGTCCAATGGCTAAGACTCCATGCTCCCAATGCAGGAGCCTTGTGGTTCTGACCCTGGTCAGGATACTGGAACCTGTATGTTGCAATGAAGATCGAAGATCCCAAGTACCACAGCTAAGACCCGGTGCAGTCAAGTAAATAAATTAATATTTTTAAAAAGAACAATTTCCCTCCATATCTCAGCAGGAAATAATGACAACACACTATTCTCTGTACTTTATTTGAAATATAGAATTTGTCAAATTATGTTATGTATTTATTATCTTCATATATGTCTTAGTTCATCATACTTAGCTATAAACTTCTGAAGTATAGGATGCATGCTACATTTATGCTTACATCTTTGCTCAGCATAGTTCCTATTAGGAACTCAAGGAGTGTTCGTTGAGTTGAATTATTTAATCACACATGAAGTATCCTAAGTAGTACAGTACCTGTAATGGTTTCTTTCCACCCATGTTAACTTCACTTAAAGGTGACTTAGATCTTTCACTGTACCTTAAAAAATCTTTTTGAGTCTACTCACTGTTTTTCTCCCTGAACTCATTCACTGTAATGAAATCTCCTTCACTCCTTTTACTTCAGGTACCTACGCCCAAACCTCTTTTAACCTGTTTTCATTTTCTTCTTATTCCTAAAGTTTCCATGGAAACTTTATCTTTCATTCAAAAAGCTCTTTTTGGTCCTTTTTTGCCATCCCTTTCTCATCCCTTCACACACACACACACACACACATACTCTACTATGGGATGTGAAAATTAAGATTCGCCCATTTTATTACTTCTTTTTGTGGCATTATAAAGCAAAACCTCTCAGTTTTTCTCCTTCCTAGATGGGGAAAAACCCTGTCCTTACCTACTGTATATTTCTTTATTCTGTATGTCTTCTTTATCTTCACAGAAAAGAACACTTCACTCCTGACACTTCTAGTCACCAAATGTGTGTAAATGCTCTCCCATCAGATCAGATCAGATCAGATCAGTCGCTCAGTCATGTCCAACTCTTTGCGACCCCATGAATCGAAGCACGCCAGGCCTCCCTGTCCATCACCAACTCCTGGAGTTCACTGAGACTCACGTCCATCAAGTCAGTGATGCCATCCAGCCATCTCATCCTCTGTCGTCCCCTTCTCCCCCTGCCCCCAATCCCTCCCAGCATCAGAGTCTTTTCCAATGAGTCAACTCTTCGCATGAGATGGCCAAAGTACTGGAGTTTCAGCTTTAGCATCATTCCTTCCAAAGGAATCCCAGGGCTGATCTCCTTCAGAATGGACTGGTTGGATCTCCTTGCAGTCCAAGGGACTCTCAAGAGTCTTCTCCAACACCACAGTTCAAAAGCATCGATTCTTTGGCGCTCAGCCTTCTTCACAGTCCAACTCTCACATCCATACATGACCACAGGAAAAACCATAGCCTTGACTAGACGAACCTTTGTTGGCAAAGTAATGTCTCTGCTTTTGAATATGCTATCTAGGTTGGTCATGTTCTCCCATACCAACAAGTAATTCTTGGACACCAGTGTGCATGCTACAATTTAACTCAATTCTGATACTATCGACTGAGAGACAGCATCAGATCCCACAGGCTAAAGACTAAATCCCATAACACTAACACTGCCCCCACCCCTAACACACACACACACACACACACACACACACACACATGAACACACTTACTTCATATGCCCTTTGCAAACCCAAGTTATCACCTGTGCTTTTGACCACAGGCCATAAATCAGAGGATCCTTCAACTCTTTTCTCAGGTTTGACTAATTTGTTAGAACAGCTCATAGAACTTGAGGGAATACTTATATTTGTGCATGTGCATGCAGGCTTCAGCAATACGTGAACTGTGAACTTCCAGATGTTCAAGCTGGTTTTAGAAAAGGCAGAAAAACAAGAGATCAAATTGCCAACAACTACTGGATCATCGAAAAAGCAAGAGAGTTCCAGAAAACCATCTATTTCTGCTTTATTGACTATGCCAAAGCCTTTGACTGTGTGGCTCACAAGAAACTGTGGAAAATTCTGAAAGAGATGGGAATACCAGACCACCTGACCTGCCTCTTGAGAAACCTGTATGCAGGTCAGGAAGCAACAGTTAGCACTGGACATGGAACAACAGACTGGTTCCAAATAGGAAAAAGAGTATGTCACAGCTGTATATTGTCATCCTGCTTATTTAACTTATGTGTAGAGTACATCATGAGAAACGCTGGGCTGGAGGAAGCACAAGCTGGAATCAAGATTGCTGGGAGAAATATCAATAACCTCAGATAAGCAGATGACACCGCCCTTATGGCAGAAAGTGAAGAAGAACTAAAGAGCCTCTTGATGAAAGTGAAAGAGGAGAGTGAAAAAGTTGGCTTAAAGCTCAACATTCAGAAAACTAAGATCATGGCATCTGGTCCCATCACTTCATGGGAAATAGATGGGGAAACAGTGGAAACAGTGTCAGACTTTATTTTGGGGGGCTCCAAAATCACTTCAGATGGTGATTGCAGACATGAAATTAAAAGACGCTTACTCCTTGGAAGGAAAGTTATGACCAACCTAGACAGCATATTATAAAGCAGAGACATTACTGCGTCAACAAAGGTCCAACTAGTCAAGGCTATGGTTTTTCCAGTGGTCATGTATGGATGTGAGAGTTAGACTGTGAAGAAAGCTGAGTGCTGAAGAATTGATGCTTTTGAACTGTGGTGTTGGAGAAGACTCTTGAGAGTCCTTTGAACTGCAAGGAGATCCAACCAGTCCATCCTAAAGGAGATCAGTCTTGGGTGTTCATTGGTAGGACTGATGTTGAAGCTGAAACTCCAATGCTTTGGCCACCTGATGCAAAGAGCTAACTCATTGGAAAAGACCCTGATGCTGGGAAAGATTGAGGGCAGGAGGAGAAGGGGATGACAGAGGATGAGATGGTTGGATGGTATCACCGACTCAATGGACATGGGTTTGGGTGGACTCCGGTAGTTGGTGATGGATAGTGAGGCCTGGCATACTGTGGTTCATGGGGTCTTAAAGAGTCAGACACGACAGAGCGACTGAACTGAACTGAACTGATGCTAAGTCACAGGCTTCCCTAATAGCTCAGGTGGTAAAGAATCCTCCTGCAATGCAGGAGACCCCTGTTTGATTCTTGGGTCAGGAAGATCTGCTGGGAAAGAGATAGGCTTCCCACTCCAGTACTCTTGAGCTTCCCTGGTGGCTCAGCTGATAAAGAATGCGGGAGTCCTGTCTTTGATCCCTGGGTTGGGAAGATCCCCTGGAGAAGGGAAAGGCTACTCACTCCAGTGTTCTGACCTAGAGAATTCCACGGACTGTATAGTCCATGGGGTAACAAAGAGTCGAACACAACTGAGCGACTTTCACTTTCACGCTAAGTCACTTCAGTTTCATCTGACTGTTTGTGACCCTGTGGAGTGTAGCCCACTAGGCTCCTCTCTCCTTGGGGATTCTCCAGACAAGATTACTGGAGTGGGTTTCCATCCCCTCCTCCAGGGGATCTTCCCAACCCAGGGATCAAACCTACATCTCTTGTGACTCCTACATTGCAGCAGATTCTTTACTGCTGAGACACCAGGGAAGCCCACGCTTATGTTTACCCATTTTTTCAAAGGATATGATTTAGGATACAGATGAATAGCCAGATGAAGAGATACATACAGCAAAACCTGGGAGGGTCCCAAGGACAGGAATATCTAACTCCATGGGGCTTTCGGTGTGTCACTCTCCCAGCATGTGAATATGATCACTAATCTGGAAACCCTCTAAATCCTGCTCTATTGGGATTTTATGGAGGCTTCCTCACATAGACACAGCCTATGGGGGCTTTAGTCACTAAGTTGTGTCTGAGTCTGCAACCCCAAGGACTGTAGCCCACCAGGCTTCTCTGGGTCACCAGCGAAGCACCTTCCTCACATAGACACAGCCAATAATTAATTCCACTGCCAGCCCCACTCCCTTCTTTGGAGGATTTGTGATGGACTGAAAAGTCTGAACTTTAAATCATGACTTGGTCTTCCTGGTGATCAGCTCCCACCCAGGAGCCATTAGGCAGCTGACCCAAAGTCACCTCATTAGAATAAAAGATGTTCCTAGTGCTCTTATCATTTAGGAATTTACATAGGTTTAAGAACCCTGTGTCAGAGACAGGATCAAATATTAGAACAAGAGATGTTCCCTAATGCTTTTATCACTTAGGAATGTATAAGGATTCTTGGAGCTGTGTGCTTTAGGAAAGCCCATTATTTCACAGGTACTGACTATCCTATGTTTCTGGCTATACATTTAATATATAAAATGTGTGTTCTTAATGGCCACTAGTAAGATTTAGGAGAAACGTGTACTGATTATTCATTTAACTTAGAAAGAAAGCAAGAAAAAAAAAAAAAGAAAGCAAGAAATAAAAGTAAATTTCAAGAAAAACAAACACGTTTGACTAGAAGAGAAGTAATCCAAAGAAAGTGTTGTTCCATATTCAATCACCAAGCATTACTCTTTTTTCCCCCAATTTTCTATATTGGAATCCTTATCTATTTTGCTCCATTTTGTCTCTGTGATTTTTAATATTTCCTTGCTTGGTGAAAGGCAGACTTTACTTTTTGTTTTCACGATGTAAATATTTCTCAAAAATAAATAAATAAATAAAACATACGAAAAAGTACACTGACATGTCTTCAAGTGAAAGTTTGAAGGATATGAATTCTACTTAAACTGATGCTTTGCATCCTTCATTGTCTGGTTCATTCCTAGGAAAAAGAAAAAGAAAAAGAGAGAGGTTATAAATAAAATGTACAGCAAAGAAATCAGCTAACTGAAGAACAAATTCCGAAGATTATGTACAAGGTGAGTTTCTGAACATTAAACAACTTCAAAAGTAATTTTGATAGTCTCCATGCCAAGAGAAAGGACATTTTGCATTACATGTCATTTTTATCACTCTTCTACTCCTAGAGCTGTCAAGACTATTAGATGGATGTATTTATTAATGTGTAAGAGGAGATTGCCATATGGTTCCATTGAGCCATGTAAATAACTAGAGGACATTTTCAGTAGTAATTATGTCTTGATTGAACACATGTGTCTTAAACTTGAAAAGCAGCATGTGAACAAAAGAGGCATAAAAACTGCAGGATAAAATTAGGATAGGAATTTGTGGAGTTTGAGATTGGCAGGTAAATGAAAAAGTAAAGAAACCAAAAGATGTAACTGGCAAGCAACAAGTCCAAAGGTCAAGGAGTTGAGGCAAATCATAACTGACCAAGAAACATTTTTAAAAGTGAGGAAATGGAGATAGATGTAAAGACAAATACATAGAAAGATCAGTGCTTAATCAGGACAAATTTGAAGCCATATTCAAAACAGAGGGTTATAAAGGTAGAATGGAGTGAAAAATGAAAAAAAAAAAAAAAAAAAAGACTAAAAAGCAAAGCCAGGAAGCATTAAATCAAAACAAAATTTAATTGTATCACTGAAATGTAGGGAGACAAAGATGGCAGCCCAAAGGTGGGATAAAAATGATATCCAGTGGGAAAGGAAAGAAAATACAAATTACAAATTATTTCCACTTGTAGTAAGATGGTAGAGAAAACAAGTATGGATTAGCTGTGCAGTTCAACAAATAAAATTGAGGAATACCACTTTTATTAACCAATTTTGATGTTCAGGAAAATTTGAAAAGGCAAAGATAAAAGCAACAGGTATTAGAATAGTAAAGAAACAGAAAGAAAACAAATATAACTCCTGGTTAGCTTTTATTACATGGGAACAAGAGCAATTAAATGAAAACAATTCCACATAGTAAGGGAAATAGAAATGTATAATGGGCGAACGAGAAGATGACCGAACTTTGAAACCTCATGATTAGAAACAAATATTTAGGAAATTGTTGATTTTCAGGAAATACTTGTATAATTGTGTTCTTAGGAGATTTTAAATAAACATCACCTCAGAAAAGCAAGGCAAAAACAGCAGTCTCAGGATAGGAAAGGGGATTTTGATTCTGAGGGTGGGAAAATAGAGAAAAGTCCAATGGAATAGTAAATATTTAATAGAGAAAATCACCTAAAGAAGAGAACAAGGAACTTAAATAGCTGAGAGAGGCATTTTTAAAATGAATGCAATAGGGCACAAAGGTATCATGTACTTATTGTTCAGTCCAAAGACAAAGTATATATAAGGTACACATAATTTGGTTACAGCTGGTTTACAATGTTTCATCTCAATAACTCTATGAGTGGCAGAAAGCTGAAAATGCTATTCTTTGGGGATATTTTAATGAAGCATAGTACAGTAAAGAGATGGAGGTTTGCAATCACATCTGAATTGACCCTGCCACACAGATTTGAGATGAGGGAGGATGGCTCAGCACATAAATGGAAAGAAAAACAAGAGGATGTGGCAGAGAAAATAGTAATTAGGCACATGGAAGCTCAGAGAGAAGGAGGGAAGATAACACTTCAGTAGTCGGCAATTTTGTATCCCAGCCACTAAGTATTGGCTAAAATCTTCCATTGAAATTCTGCCCTGCACCACTTTCTTCATTGCAAGCAAAGCCATTCATCAGTTCTTTCATGCTGGTTCAATTAAATCCTATAGTGCTCGGAGGCAATGTAGCATCAGCTCCGGTGAAGAATTTCAATTTCGTAAACAGGCCTGTAAATATGCTACTGTGGATAAATTGGCCATCAGGGTGATAGAGAGTAGCAAATGAAAATGTGTGATTACAGCTAGTTTTAGTGTGCTAGAAAGCTGCTGAGCCATTACTGTGAGCAAGACAATGCTTTTTTCCTCCTCTGCTTATCTAACGGTTTTGCTTTTTCCATATTAGCTATCTCTAGGCAAATACTTGTTGTCTGATTGATATTTCTCACCTAGTTACTTTCACAATAACCCTGATCTAGATTTTTTGAGAACTAAAGTCTTACCCCTCAAACCCACTTTTCACTATCTCATCCTTCCAGGCCTTTCAGTCTTAGGGTTGTAGGAATATATGCTGGTTTTCTGTTTTTGTTTTTTAATTTTTTTTAGAGGTCAACACAATTTATTAACCACCAGCCAATTCCATTGTCCTTATATTCACTGTTCTATCATATTTTCCAAAAGCTTGAACTATTGTATGATCCAAGACAGTTTAGTCCAATGGAGCATTCTTCCAAGTCATCACCTCATTTTATGATGTGAGTGAACACATGTGAGTGACTAGGTCTCAAAACTCCATTTTTTCATCTTTTTACTCTGCCCATTTTTTAGAAATTATTTTTTTGTTTTTTAATTTTTACAATGTTGTTGTGGTTTCTGCAATACAGATTAACTGCAAAATGAAGGCTGCTCACCTATTTTCACATTTATTCCCTTGTTTTAATGAATCAATAAGGCTTGCACAACCTACTTTATACTGTTGAGGGAAAATATGACAAAATTTTTAGCTAAAATGCATTATAGACAGAAGTTGCAGCGGCCTTCAAAGCAAGTGATATCCTAAAAATGATAATATTGTCTTAAAGGAAAAAAGTTATATTTTATTTTGTCAAAATCTCTTTATCATGCTAGTGATCACAAACATTTGCAGAAATAACAGTTTTGGTATTGAGAGAAAAAAAAAAAACAACTTTTTTCATTATATTCCTGGTCAGTTCAGTTCAGTCACTCAGTTGTGTCCAACTCTTTGTGACACCATAGACTGAAGAACACCAGCCTTCCCTGTCCATCATCAACTCCCAGAGATTACTCAAACTCATGTCCATGGAGTCGCTGATGCTATCCAACCATCTCATCCTCGGCTGTCCCTTTCTCCTCCTGCCTTCAGTCTTTCCCAGCATCAGGATCTTTTCCAATGTGTTGGCTCTTCACATCATGTGGCCAAAGTACTGGAGCTTCAGCATCAGTCATTCCAATGAATATACAGGGTTGATTCCCTTTAGGACTGACTCCTTTGATATGACTAACCACAAATACTGAACTTTAGATTTTCTCTTGCACAGATTTTTCCCAGTATAAAATTCATGTGAAAGTGTATTTTGAGTTGAATAGTGTAAGTGAAAGCTGTAAACCAGAAGATCTCTATAAACATCCATAGGCTCTCATTAGGAATCTCTCTTGTTGCTACTTTATTTAATGTTAGAAATCACAATCCTGCTCATCTTAAAACTTCATATGTTCATATTGCATTATCCTTTCAATTGTATTCCAAGAAATGAGTAGAGAAAAATCAACTCTACTGATACATTTCACTTGAAAGTAAATGTTTTTGGACAAAATTCAATTAATATTGCCTTTTAATCTAAAATCAGCCTGTTTAATCATGAGTTTCACGTTTTAAAAAGAAACATAAGAAAAGTGTGTTTGGTTCACAGATTGATTTCTCAGAGAGGATTTGAAACAACTTAGTTGAAAAATGAATGAATGCCTTTCTTTTTAACAAAAGAGGTAAGCAGGGAAATGCTTTAGAATAGCTCTTAAGATAGATGAAGAAATGATTTTGAGGATATTAAATGGTAACAGGCTGAGATATGTTCCTTTTTTTTTTTTTGACAGTTAATCACTGTCTAGGATTTTAATTTACTTCCTATATCTGCAAGTCTTTTACACAGAATGGAAGTAAATGTCTTTTCATTCTTTATATAGAATGGAAATAACTACATATATATCCTAATTATGTCTCTTAAAAGTATTCTCAATTCAGATGAGAGGTTTTCACAGTCTAGCATTAGTGATGTTAAAAACATCGGATTCATTTTGATATTTGGCAAAACTAATACAGTTATGTAAAGTTTAAAAATAAAATAAAATTTAAAAAATAAAAAAATAAAAACATCTTATTACATTTTTAACAGGACCTTATATGAGCATTTCAAAATTTATATATTTTACATTCTTATAAACACTCATATAATTCTTAGAGATTTCTGGATGTGTGACCTCATAAATTGAAGCACCCCACAGTGCAGTGCAATGGTGAAGTGATACACTTAGGTTTGGCACATTTGGATTAAATTCACAACTCTGCCACTCATTGACTATAAAAATGTTGATTTAATAATCAATGAAGGATTATTTAACAAAAAATAGATATGCTCTCTAATCCATGATTAATTTACTAATCCCCTCAGTTCAGTCACTCAGTCGTGTCTGACTCTTTGTGACCCCATGAACCACAGAACGCCAGGCCTCCCTGTCCATCACCAACTCCTGGAGTTCACCCAAACCCATGTCCATTAAGTGTGTGATGCCATCCAACCATCTCATCCTCTGTCAGCCCCTTCTCCTCTTGCCCTCAATCTTTCCCAGCATCAGGCTCTTTTCAAATGAATCAGCTCTTTGCATCAGGTGGCCAAAGGATTGGATTTTCAGCTTCAGCATCAGTCCTACCAATGAACACCCAGGACTGATCTCCTTTAGGATGGACTGGTTGGATCTCCTTGCAGTCCAAGGGACTCTCAAGAGTCTTCTCCAACACCACAGTTCAAAAGCATCAATTCTTCGGCACTCAGATTTCTTTATAGTCTAACTCTCACATCCATACGTGACCGCTGGAACCGTCAGTTAACCTCATTTGTAAATTTAGGGATAATATAATGTTAATAAGTACCTCGTTGGATTTTGAGAAGCTTAAATAAGATGTGATGTGCTGTGTTTAGTCGATCAGAAGTGTCTGACTCTTTGCGACCCCATGGACCTCTACAGACCCACCAGGGCTCTCTATCTATAGGGATTCTCCAGTCAAGAATACTGGAGTGGGTTGTTATGCCCTCCTCCAGGTGATCTTCCCAACCCAGGGACTAAACCCAGGTCTCCTGCATTGCAGGCAGATTCTTTACTGTCTGAACCACGAGGGAAGCCCTTAAATAAGACATTACCTGAAAAATTCTAAGTAGAGTAACTGTGCAACGAAAGTTAACACTGTTACTACTACTAACAATAATAACATATCATATCTATAGGCCATTTGTTTAGCTTGCAATGTCTTTCATGATGAAGGTTTTTTCCCCCCTATTTTTGTGATGTTAGTATGATCTGTATGAAGTGATGCACATTTTTAAGCAAATGGAAATTTCAAATAAATGCTCTGATAGTCTATATCATAGGTTGGGAAACTACACACCATGAGCTGACTCTGACTTGCAACCTGATCACATAAATCAAGTTTTCTTTGACACAATTATGCCCATTTGTTCTCACATTGTCTCTGGCTGCTTTCCTACTGCATGATAGTGTTGAGTAGTCATGTCAAAGACCATCTGGTCCACAAAGTTTACTATCTGGCTCTTTATAGAAAAGCTTGCCAACTTCTGGTCTGTGTCATACTAAATATTTGGATTTTTTTTAAGCCCAGTAATTTTATGGTAATCTCAGAATTTTCCTAAAGGTTTATTATTGAAACGTTCTTCTTTTCTTCAAGGATGTCAGTGAGCCCAAACACAATAGGCCCACAATGGAAATCTTGATACTTCGCCCTGATCCAGTACTTTTCATCTCTGCTAATAGCACCAAGTTTCCTAGAGAAAATTTTGATTTATATCCTTTTCTCTTATCCCCACACTACTATTCCACCTTCATGTTTTATGGAAACTAGCTCCAAAATATCTCCTCACACTCTTCAATCCTCTTTCTTCCCTCCCCCATTCTACTCCAAGTCATCTCTGTATTTATTTGCTACTGCTACTATAATAAGCAAGTGTACATTTAATGGCTTAAAACAACCAAATTTTTCCTAGTTCTGGAGATCTGAAATCTAAAGTGGGTCTCACTAGGCTAAAATCAAGGTGATGGCAGCTGGATTCCTTTCTTAAATCTCTGGAGATAATCCATTTCTTGATCTTTCCCTTTGCTAGAGGTCCCCTTATTTCTACAAAGCTAGCAATGATCAGCTGAATCTTTCTCATGGACAAGCCTGCTCTCCAGTTCTGAATCCCCTGCCTCCTTCTTTCTTACTGTGGACCATGCCAGCATCTGGATAATCCAGGGAAAGTCCTAACCTTAAATTTGGATATTAGCAGTATTATCCAATCTACAGCTTTATTCTATCTTCCTCTTCTCATTTAACATAAAATATGTGTTGTATTAATATATCTTAAAACTTCCAAAGAGGTAAATCTGACATTGTATTCCTTTTGCCAAAAGATATAACAATCAATAAAAGGGTGAGTGGAAACATTTGGAAGAGAGAAATAGTTATGTGGCCTACATTGTAAGGATAGTTTCTAGGAAGTACGCTGTGCTGTGTGCTGAGACGCTCAATCATGTCCGACTCTTTGTGACTCCATGGACTGTAGCCTGCCAAGTTCCTCTGTCCATGGGGATTCTCCAGGAAAGAATACTGGAGTGGGTTGCCATGCCCTACTTCAGGGGAGCTTTTCAACTCAGGAATCAAACCCAGGTCTCCCACATTGCAGGCAGATTCTTTACCATCTGAGCCACCAGAGTAGCCCAAGAATACTGGCGTGGGTAGCCTATCCCTTCCCCAGGGGAACTTCCCAACTCAGGAATCAAACTAGGGTCTTCTGCATTGCAGGCTGATTCTTTACCAGCTGAGCTACCAGGGAAGCCCTCCTGGAAGTATATTTGTCTCCAAATTCATCAAGTTGTATATATTAGTTGTATACAGATTTTTTGTACATCAAAAATTTTTAGTAAAATTTTAAAAGTTATACATAGACTTATTATATGACCCAGCAATTCTACTCCTAGATATATACCTAGAAAAAATAAAAATATATGCCCACACAAACTTATATACAAATATTCACTGAAGCATTTTTGTAACAGCCGGAAATTGAAATAACTCAAATGTCTACCAGCTAATAAATGAATAAACAACATGTGATATATCCTTACCATACAAAGGATTCAGGAATAAAAAAATATATGGAGTACTGATACATGCTACAATATACATTAACCTTGAAAACATGCTATACGAAGAAACCAGACACAAAAAGCCACACATTGCTTGATTTCAGTTATATAAAGTGTCAAAAATAGACTATATATATATATACATAAATATATATAGAGAGAAAATAGATTAATGCTTGCCTAGAATTGAGGGTAGGAGAGAAATGGGAGTGATTGCTAATGAGCACGAGGTTTCTTTTTGAGGGTGATGAAAATATATAGCTATTTGTGGTAATAGTGGCATAACACTAAGTATACTAAAAATCACTGGATTGAACTTTGAATCTGTGAACTGTATTGTGTGTGATTATATCTCAAGGTGTCATTAAAATAAAGATTAAATTACAAATGGAATTTGTTTTTTTTACTCAGGGGAAAATATTTTCCATTTAGAGACATACAAAAAATAATAATATATTAAGTCTAGTCAAGGCTATGGTTTTCCCAGTGGTCATGTATGGATTTGAGAGTTGAACTGTGAAGAAGGCTGAGCACTGAAGAATTGATGCTTTTGAACTGTGGTGTTGGAGAAGACTCTTGAGTCCCTTAGACTGCAAGGAGATCCAACCAGTCCATTCTAAAGGAGATCAGTCCTGGGTGTTCATTGGAAGGGCTGATGCTAAAGCTGAAACTCCAGTACTTTGGCCACCTCATGCAAAGAGTTGACTCATTGGAAAAGACTCTGATGCTGGGAGGGATTGGGGGCAGGAGGAGAAGGGGACGACAGAGGATGAGATGGCTGGATGGCATCACCTACTCGATGGACATGAATTTGAGTAAACTCTGGGAGTTGGTGATGGATTGTAGCCCACCAGGTTCCTCTGCCCACGGGACTTCCCAGGCAAGAATACTGGAGTTGGTTTGCCATTTCCTGCTGCAGGGAATCTTCTGACCCAGGGATTGAAACCACATCTTCTGCATTGGCAGACAGATTCTTTACTGCTGAGCTACCAAGAAAGCCCATATATGTTTTTATAAATCCTCTATGAATTCACAAGTAACAAAAGTTAATTTCATTTTAAAACTATAGTTTGTTGGTTGTTCTTCCACCACGTATTGAAACAGTGCATCATTTACTCAGTGATCTGTAATGCTACTTTTGTACTATATCAAGTATTTATATAACTGAAAGTAAATGCTAAATTCAATTTGAAAATTTGATAGTAGATTAATATCTGGTATACATGTAGAACTTCCTCAAATCAATAGACATTTGACTGTTAGCTCTTTAGGAAAATGACAAAAGACATAATCATTTCACAGAAGAGGAAAATAAGTGTCCTCAAATAACATGTATATTAATGTAATTAAAATCGTATAAAACCCAACCTTCACTTTTTTAAGTCAATTTTTTTTTTTATAGAAGTTTTAGGGTCACAGAAACTGAACAGAGAGTATAGAAATTTCTCACATATCTCCTGCCTTGATATTTATAGCCTTGTGCATTATCAACATCCCCCACCAGAGGAGTACATTTATTATAACTGATGAATCTGTATTGACACATCGTAATAACCCAAAGTCCATAGTTCTCATTGCCATTCACTCGGTATTATACATTCTCTAGGTTTGGACAAATTTATAATGATATGTACCCATCATTATAATATCACACAAAGTATTTTCACTGCCCTAAAAATTCACTGTGCTCCTTCTATTTATCCTTCCACTACCACCCCTCACTGACAGTAACTCCAGACAAACCATGATCCTTTTTAGTATCTCAATAGTTTTGCTTTTCCAGAATATCATACGTTTGGAATCATATACTTATGCATACAAGTTTCCTCTATGTCTTTTCATGTCTTGAGAGCTCATTTCTTTTCAGGGAGAAATAATATTGCAATGTCTGGGTATACTACAGTTTATTTATCCATTCACCTACTGAAGGACATCTTGTTTGCTTCCAAGTTTTGGCAATTATGAATAAAGTTGTTATACATATCCACACCCAGGTTTTTGTGTGAACACAAGTTTTGCACTCCTTTGGGTAAATACCAAGGAGCATGATTGCTTTAGTTTAGTTTTGTAAGACACCTCCAAACTGTGTTCCACAATAAGATACCATTTTGCATTCCCAGTAGCAATGAATGAGAGTTCCTATTGTTCCTCTTCCTTACCAGTACTTGGTGTCAGTGTCCTAGATTTTGGCCATTCTGATAAGTGTGAGTGGTATCTTACTGTTGCTTTAATTTGCATTTCTCTGATGACAAATGATATGGAATATTTTTTCATATGGTTATTTGGCATCAGTATGTCTTCTATAATATTTATTCTAGAAAAAAACTCTATGATGACTAGAAAAGGACTTATTTAATCTGATATGATGTAATGATGTATCTATTGAATCACACAGCAAATATAAAGCAAATGGTAAATGTTAACATCAATTCATAAAATTATGAGCAGAACAAAGATGCTTGCTCTATTGGGCTAGAAGCCTTGTAGGGCTTTTCAAATTCCTTTGAGCCTCTTCTTCCCTCTTGGTTAACACCCCTCCAGTTTCAGACTTAGACAAAATACATAATACAGATACAAACAATAGCATAGGACATGGGATCTGACTTCCAGAGTAGCCACTAGATAACATAACGCAGAAGTTCCATCAAGAGTGGGACTTGCTGGCGAAAAGTAAGGAACAGGAGAGGGCTAGATAAATTCTCCTCCCCTCTCTTCTGGAGAAGATTCTAGCATGTAGTCCCTCCTTCTCTGGAAAAGCCCCACATGCCACACCTAATTATCAATACGCTATGATTCTTTGTGGCTCATTGTCAGTCAGTCAGTTCAGTCGAACAGTCGTGTCCGACTCTTTGCAACCCCATGAATTGCAGCACGCCAGGCCTCCCTGTCCATCACCAACTCCCAGAGTTCACTCACTCACGTCCATCGAGTCAGTGATGCCATCCAGCCATCTCATTCTCTGTCGTCCCCTTCTCCTCCTGCCCCCAATCCCTCCCAGCATCAGAGTCTTTTCCAATGAGTCAACTCTTCGCATGAGGTGGCCAAAGTACTGGAGTTTCAGCTTTAGCATCATTCCCTCCAAAGAAATCCCAGGGCTGATCTCCTTTAGAATGGACTGGTTGGATTTCCTTGCAGTGCAAAGGACTCTCAAGAGTCTTCTCCAACACCACAGTTCAAAAGCATCAATTCTGCGGCACTCAGCCTTCTTCACAGTCCAACTCTCACATCAATACATGACCACAGGAAAAACCATAGCCTTGACTAGACAGACCTTTGTTGGCAAAGTAATGTCTCTGCTTTTGAATATGCTATCTAGGCTGGTCATAACTTTCCTTCCAAGGAGTAAGCATCTTTTAATTTCATGGCTGCAGTCACCATCTGCAGTGATTTTGGAGCCTAGAAAAATAAAGTCTGACACTGTTTTCACTGTTTTCCCATCTATTTCCCATGAAGTGATGGGGAAGCCTAAAAAAATAAAGTCTGACACTGTTTCCATTGTTTCCCCATCTATTACCCATGAAGAAGAGAAGCGAAAAGCAAAGGAGAAAAGGAAAGATATAAGCATCTGAATGCAGAGTTCCAGAAACTAGCAAGAAGAGATAAGAAAGCCTTCCTCAGCGATTAATGCAAAGAAAAAGAGGAAAACAACAGAATGGTAAAGACTAGAGATCTCTTCAAGAAAATTAGAGATACCAAGGGAACATTTCATGCAAAGATGGGCTTGATAAAGGACAGAAATGGTATGGACCTAACAGAAGCAGAAGATATTAAGAACAGGTGGCAAGAATACACAGAAGAACTATACAAAAAAGATCTTCATGACCAAGATAATCATGATGGTGTGATCACTGACCTAGAGCCAGACATCCTGGAATGTGAAGTCAAGTGGGTCTTAGAAAGCATCACTATGAACAAAGCTAGTGGAGGTGATGGAATTCCAGTTGAGCTATTTCAAATCCTCAAAGATGATGCTGTGAAAGTGCTGCACTCAATATGCCAGCAACTTTGGAAAACTCAGCAGTGGCCACAGGACTGGAAAAGGTCAGTTTTCATTCCAATCCCAAAGAAAGGCAATGCCAAAGAATGCTCAAGCTACCGCACAATTGCACTCATCTCACACGCTAGTAAAGTAATGCTCAAAATTCTCCAAGCCAGGCTTCAGCAATATGTGAACCTTGAACTTCCAGATGTTCAAGCTGGTTTTAGAAACGGCAGAGGAACAAGAGATCAAATTGCCAACATCTGCTGGATCATCAAAAAAGCAAGAGAGTTCCAGAAAAACATCTATATCTGCTTTATTGACTATGCTAAAGCCTTTGACTGTGTGGATCACAGTAAACTGTGGAAAATTCTAAAAGAGATGGGAATACCAGACCACCTGACCTGCCTCTTGAGAAATCTGTATGCAGGTCAGGAAGCAACAGTTAGAACTGGACATGGAATGACAGACTGGTTCCAAATAGGAAAAGGAGTTCGTCAAGGCTGTATATTGTCACCCTGCTTATTTAACTTATATGCAGAGTACATAATGGAAATGCTGGACTGGAAGAAGCACAAGCTGGAATCAAGATTGCTGGGAGAAATATCCCTAACCTCAGATATGCAGATGACACCACCCTTATGGCAGAAAGTGAAGAGGAACTACAAAGCCTCTTGATGACAGTGAAAGTGGAGAGTGAAAAAGTTGGCTTAAAGCTCAACATTCAGAAAACGAAGATCATGGCATCTGGTCCCATCACTTCATGGGAAATAGATGGGGAAACAGTGACTCATTGTAACACATTGTATTTATTGTATCTTGTTGTTTTTGCAACTTACCTTGCTTCACTTCCTTTTTTTGTCACTGTTACAATTGTAGGCTTGCTTATACAGTAAGTTTCCCATGAATGAATGAGTTCTGTTTTGACAGCACATTTGTAAGTTCAATTTGTTTGTAATTCCAACAGAGTTAGCCTAGGTACTCAACTATCACAATTGGCTATATAGTACTGTAATGTAATAGGTTTAAAATACTTTTCACCCAAACAGTACATAAAAACAAATACAAAAATAAACATTTTATATCTTATAGTACAGTACCTTGAAAAGTACAGTAGTACAGTACAATAGCTGGTATACAGGGGCTGGCATCGAGTCAACAAACAAGAGAGTTACTGACTGGAGGAGGAGGGAGAGATGGTGGGAGATGGTAGAGCCAAAAGATCATTAGCAGTAGGCTACAGAGAACAAGGTGCGATTTCACTCACGCCTTACCTGATTGGACATGTAAGTACATATTCACATGTTTGAAAGTTTGTAACTTGAAAGTTCATTTGTAGGGGACTTATTGTACCTCACAAAAATAGTACTGAAACTGAGCAGGACCCCTTAGGCTTCCTGGGCATGAGAGGCTTTCTATTCAGCCTCCATGATCTTCCTGGAGTTCTAAAGGACAGGTTCAAACAGTTGCTAATCAGGGAAGGGAGGGGGTGTAGAGACAAGGGAGGAGCAGCCAAGAAACAATAGAACAATCTTGGGGCCGAGTCCTAGTTCCCCCTCAGGTGATACACAGAGCAACATCTTTGAGCTCTTCCACAGAACCTAAACCTCCCACCCAAGGGAAGAAGTTAACTAGTTGTCACCTTGCCTATTTAATCAACAAACTCAAGTATGCAAATGATACCCCTCTAATAGCAGAAAGTGAAGAGGAGCTAAAGAGCCTCTAGGTGAGGGTGAAAGAGATTGAAAAGCTGGCTTGAATTTCAACATTCAAAAAACTAAGATTGGCTTTCAGTCCCATCACTTCATGGCAAAAAGAAGGGGGAAAAGTGAAAGCAGTGACAGATTTTATTTTCCTTGGGCCCCAAAGTCACCTCAGATCATGACTGCCATGAAATTAAAAGATGCTTGCTCCTTGGAAGGAAAACTGCTTTGCAGACAAAGGTCCATGTAGTCAAAGCTATGGCTTTTCCAGTAGTCATCTGGGCTCCAAAATCACTGCAGATGGTGACTGCAGCCATGAAATTAAAAGACGCTTACTCCTTGGAAGGAAAGTTATGACCAACCTAGATAGCATATTCAAAAGCAGAGACATTACTTTGCCAACAAAGGTTCGTCTAGTCAAGGCTATGTTTTTTCCTGTGGTCATGTATGGATGTGAGAGTTGCACTGTGAAGAAGGCCGAGCGCTGAAGAATTGATGCTTTTGAACTGTGGTGTTGGAGAAGACTCTTGAGAGTCCCTTGGACTGCAAGGAGATCCAACCAGTCCATTCTGAAGGAGATCTGCCCTGGGATTTCTTTGGAGGGAATGATGCTAAAGCTGAAACTCCAGTACTTTGGCCACCTCATGCGAAGAGTTGACTCATTGGAAAAGACTCTGATGCTGGGAGGGATTGGGGGCAGGAGGAGAAGGGGACGACAGAGAATGAGATGGCTGGATGGCATCACTGACTCGATGGACGTGAGTGAGTGAACTCTGGGAGTTGGTGATGGACAGGGAGGCCTGGCGTGCTGCAATTCATGGGGTCGCAAAGAGTCGGACACGACTGAGCGACTGATCTGATCTGGGAATGCAAGGAGATCCTAAAGGAAACCAGTCAACCCTAAAGGAAATCAACCTTGAATATTCATTGAAAGGACTGATGCTGAAGACGAAGCTACAATACTTTGGCCAGCTGATGCAAAGAGCTGACTCATTGGAAAAGACCCTGATGCTGGGAAAGATTGAAGGCAAAAGGAGCAGGGGGTGGTAGAGGATGAGATGGTTAGACAACATCACTGACTCAATGGACAGGAATTTGAAACACTAAACTCCAGGAGATAGTGGAGGTCAGAGGAACCTGGCATGCTGTAGTCCATGGGGTCGCAAAGTGTCAGACATGAATTAAGGACTGAACAACAACAGCCACAACTACATGATGAAGCCCTCTTCATCCCAGAGACAGTCACAGTTTGCCCACCTTACACCAGACAATCTAGATTGAAGGAATGAGGGCCCTGCATACACCCTGATCCTTATCAGTAACCCTACTCCTTGACTATAAAATTCCTCACAAACTACTCTGGGTTGGGACATACTGTTTTGCAGGCCTTAGCCAGCAGTGGTCCCCTTTGCCTGGCAAAACAATGAAGTTACTCGTCTACTTCACCCAAAACTCTCTCTCTGAGGTTTACTTTGATGTCAGGGTACAGAGCCTGGATTCAGCTTCAGCTGAAAGCACATTGCTTGGACCAAGAATCTCTTTCTACCCAAGTTTAAAGGCAGAAATACATCCCAGAATCATGAACCTCATTTTGATCATTTATACCAACTCTGAGTTGATCAATTTCTATATTGATAACCAGTCTAATACACTTTTTTTTTAATACCCAAGAGAATCTTACTCTTGATAATACCTCTATCAGGAGCTGAAATCCTGTGGCTTACTCCAATTCTCAGGAATTACGTCATAATATCTATTGATAAACCTTTCTTGCACTGAGATTACTAAACCTCATTGGTCTTGGAATCCCCATAGTCTTTCTCCACTATCCTATAATGATGCCTAGAACTTTCTCGAAATTGTATCAATTCTATTGACTACTTACCAACTGTTACTCATCTCCATATTCTCTACCATCTAAAAGTTTTACTCTCTGGAACTGGAACCTCATTCTAGTGACTGTATTTCCACATATCACTATGTCTTGGTCTGCCACATCCCACTATAGATACTCAGTATACTGCACAGGTTCACTTAATAACTATTTGATCCAAAAACACACTCATCTTAACAGAATACTATCTACCTTTTAAAAAGATACTTCATATTTTCATGAACAATGCATTCATTTTTTGTTGGTAAGAATGAGCCTCATTATAGTATTCAGACTGCATTTTGTTATAAGACCCCTCAAGGACATTATTGTAATCAGTTAATAAGCTCAACCAGGTCTTCTAAAAGTAAATTTTACATTTTTATTATAGGGTAAAATTTACCAGCATTGCAATTCTTATTTACTGCTCAAGATTCAAAACATAATACTTAATCTTATAAACATTATAAATATTTAGGCAAATGATTCATATGTAAAATTTTTTGTTCCAGAAGAAGTGATTTTTTCTTTCTTCCTTTTAGTTGATTGGTATGTTATTAGATTGGATGGAATATGATACTACTGAATTTGCTAGAGTACTGACTTACTGACAATTTCCAATGTATGTGTATATGTTGTCATATACATTCACATAGAGAGAGAGAAAATGTTTCCAAATCAGAATTTAGCATGAAGACTTATTGTAATTGTGTGTGAACTAGTTGCCTTGGTAAGGTTAAGGTTAAGTCCAAAATGAAAGACAATGTTTAGGCTAGCATTCTTTATGATCTTATGATTGGAGTCTATGTGTTTTATGACTTTAATTTATACAGTTCATTATTACATTTTAATATACCTTTTAAAATGCATGATGATAAATAAAAATTATTTTTCTAACATGATCATAAGTTTTCATGCTTCATCAAACCTATAAAAATATATACCAATATGTTCCTATAAGTTATAAGTTGGAAATAGTAATTTTTTTTACCTTTTACACTTCTTTAAAATAACTAATTTTTAATATTCCACACCAATAATTGTTTACATAATTACAGTTATATCTAAGTGCTTCAAACAATATAGTAACAGGAAGTAAAAGGTTAAAATTTGGCAAAATTGTACAAGCTGCAATAGTTATTTCACAGAAATTTTAGGTGCCTTCAGTAGAAAATCAGAATTAACTTACCAGGGAATACTGAGTATGAAAGCTATTAGACATTTTCACACTTGGATTCAAATATTTCATTATTGAGCTTACACAGAAAAAAATAGGTGTAATGTATACTTTAAATATGAATTTTTAAAATAACATAAAAATATTTTGATATTCTGCAATTAGAAATAAGTATATTAATATTTTAGATTTTACTTCATGGTCAGGATAATTATATTAATAAGCATAGCTAATACACAGTGAACTCCTTTAAAGTTCTAATCATTTAATAATAAATGATGATAATAAGCAACACTTATTCTGAGCATACTATGTAACAATAACTGTGTTAAATGCATGCTCTCATAACTGTCACAATAAGCTTCAGTTATGGTTGAGATTGTTTTGAAGTTTAGACAACTTACTAAGCCTCTGAAAACTTCAATAAACTGCTCAAGGTGAAAGAGTACCTAGAGGACAGAACCAGAATCCAAATAAAAGTCTAGGTATTTCAAATGCTTTATTTTTTCAATAGCTTCACCAAACTAATTTTTGACATGTTCTTGATTTTAGCAATCATTCCTATATCAGCTAGAGTTTGCTTAGGGTATACTAAGTGTAATATGGAATAAGAAATGTATTTTAGGAATTAAACTTTGCAGAATAATGAGAACAGCTGGGAAAATAATTCTGAAGGGGATAGCAGGGTGATCAGACAAAAGTCACAAACCAGGAACCATAACGAAGTCTACAGCCTCTCTCCTTGCAAGGGCCCTGAAATTATCCCAAGCCAGAAAGACAGGCAATAGGGAGGGAGAAATCTAAATGCAAAGTGAAGAGAAATATGGATAAACTTGATCCCATAGGCAAATGAAATTCATGAGGGCAAATGGAACTCCACAAGAACAATCTGGAATCCAAGTCTGTCTGTGTATCAAATTCCAACAGTGTTACTAAACACTAGTCTGTTCCCTTCAGCACAATTGCACACGTGCCTGGCCTGGGTCTCAAAGAAAGTAAACGGGAAAATCTACTGCTGCTGCTGCTAAGTCGCTTCAGTCGTGTCCGACTCTGTGCGACCCCATAGATGTCAGCCCACCAGGCTCCCCCGTCCCTTGGATTCTCCAGGCAAGAACACTGGAGTGGGCTGCCATTTCCTTCTCCAATGCATAAAAGTGAAAAGTCAAAGTGAAGTAGCTCAGTCATGTCTGACTCTAGTGACCCCATGGACTGCAGCCTACCAGGCTCCTCCGTCCATGGGATTTTCCAGGCAAAAGTACTGGAGTGGGGCACCATTGCCTTCTCTGGGGAAAATCTAGCAGGGGCTATAAACTGAAGTGAGGATGTTGCCATCCATCAGTGAGGTGAGTCAGCATATCAAAGACAACATTCATGAACTACAGAGGAGCCTGTGACTCTGCACCAACTTCGAGAGTTTAATTGTTGTTGCTTTCCTTTTGCCTTCCAAATATCATGCAAATTTCTTTGTGATCAAGCATGCTAGGAAGAAGGGAAACATATTTTCAGCTTTTGTAGAGTAAGATAACATAGTAAAAAGCCATTGCTTTGCACACAGTAATTCAGATCTAAATTTTGAAAGTAGGCAATGCAATTAAAAACCTTATAATATAATATAATATGAAATCTGTATATATAAAGTAGGGTTAAGTTACATAGTTTTTTTTTTTTCAAGGTACATGCACCAGATTTTAAAATATCACAGAATTTCCACTTAGTAGGAAGACCATAAGTGTACTTCCAAGTAAAATATAATTAGTTTCTGCCTATAATCTTAACTTTAGTCACATTTCTAGGTTGCCTAGAAAATAAGAAATCTCAAGAGACCTAAAAATAGAAGCAAACAAACAGCAGCAAGTTGATATTGAAGCAGAAACCTGTGAATGGTTAGAGCATTCAAAGTGGAGGGGATATATTTTCCAGACTCACACAATAATATATAATCTTTACAGAACCTACATGTAGCGAAGTCAGAAAGCTTGGCCTGAGAACTCCACAGTCTTGATCCCTCATGACAAAATAAATTGGTTCCAGTATGATAGTGTCCCAGGGAACAGGAAAAATCCACTACAAATCCTTTCTGGTGGAAAAAATACCCAACATAGACCTTGGTATGCCAGAGAATAACTTAAGCAAGATATATCTAACAATGACAAATAATGTTAAAAGAAAACAAGCCAATATGAAATAACAATGAAAGTAAAAGCAACAAATAATAAATTTAGATCCTCTATGATCTCAGATACTGAAATTATTAATTATAAAATTAAAGCAATAATGTATAAGAAGGAAGAAATACATATGGAATAAAGAAAAGGAGTAGTGAAAATGTTATTATTTTAAGAAAAAGCTATAGCTTCTGAAATAAAAAATGCAATTCCAGAAATTAAAATCTTAACAGATTGGTTAAACAACAGTCTAAAGTAAGCTAAAGAAATAATAATGGACCGGAAAATAGTATATTCAGAATTATGCAAACTACATGCAAGGAAACAAAGAGATGGAAACCTGAAAGAAATATCAGGAGACATGGCAGGGGGGGAGGGGTGGGGAGGGTACAATAATATCTAATACATAATCTGAGTTCCAGAATAAGAGAATAATGAAATTAGAAGAATAGTAATATCTGTAGAAACAATAGATGAGAAATTTTCAGATCTGAAAAAAAGAGCTCTACAATCAGAGACAAAAAAGAATAGGTTACAGCAACCAGTGTTACATAAAAAGAGAAAGTAAAAAAAAAAAAAAAAAAAAGAGATAGATGATAGAACAATACAGAATAGCTAGGGCCCTGGGGCTGTGATAACCCATTACTAGGAAACATTCAGGAGTCACCAACATCCTCATTCAACACCATTTAGACCTGCAAACTTCAGCATCTGTGAGCTAGAGGTGGGAGAGAGACCAGTGCTAGGCAGAAGGACACTGCTTCCAATTCCATGATTCTTTCCTGCACATTGCATTCCAGGAAGATTCAGTGGAGGATGGCCTACAGGTATCCTGTGGCATCTAAATGCCACAGGAGCTAACTGCTGGCTCTCAATTTTATCTTTGCTTCAAGAGACTGAGGACACTTCCCAAGCTAGAGTCAGTGGGAGTAGCCTAGGGTCAGCCTGGACAGACTGTGGTACAGTTCTGACCTTTTTGTGTTATAATTCCAAGCTTAGAAACCTGCCTCGGTAGAAATCTTTTGTTTTTATTTGGCTTTTTCAATATTGTGTTGGGCACTTTTACCCTCCGGTTATTGTAAATGGAAAAATTTTAGTCATATTTCCTTAGATATAATTTTTTTTCCTTCCAATCATTTGCTTCTGCAATTTCTTTCTGCCTAATTACATTGCAACATGACCAGAGGCTCAGTGCCCCTACTGTCTGGGTCACATGCCACTTGGTTTCTTCAGTGCTCTAAATAGAGCAACCAGGTGTTTGTTGTTTTAGATTTTATATATATATATATATATATTCCTATGTAATATACATACATATATATATATATATATACCTCCACAAAAATATAAAAGTCAGAATATTTTCTAAGCACTTTAAACGTTAGATTAAGGTAAAAATCTTCCCTAACACAAACACACACACACACCCACACACACAGACACACACACACAAAACAACAGGATCAAATGTTCAAAATAGAGTTCTAACAAACCTTTCAGGGAAAATTATAACAGTATTATAAGTCTCTTCTAAAATAGAAACGAGGGAACAGTACATACTAACTCAATTTATGAGGCAAGAATATCTTTGAAATGAACATGAAATAATAGTATAATATCAAACTTATTCAAGCTGAGTGTTTAAAAAATTGCACAACCAAATTAGATTTATTCCATGAACAAATGGGTGGTTTATTATGTAAAAATATATTAATGCAAATCACATCATTTAGATATTACTACAGAAAAACTTGAAGTCATCTAAACAGACACACAAAGACATGAAAAACATTCAACTTTTAGATTTGAAAAGACTGAAGAGAGAAAAAAGAAAACAAATAAAAGAAGCTAATTTTGGCCAAAATTGAAAATTTCAAAATTTTTTTATCCTATGGAAGAACATCTGTCACAAAGATACAAGGAATATCATCCTTAAAAGTGGGAAGTTAGAGGAGAAAGTTTAGGATTAATGTAAGAATACTGTTCACTGCTGCTCCTGCTGCTGCTAAGTTGCTTCAGTCGTGTCCAACTCTGTGCAACCCCATAGAGGGCAGCCCACCAGGCTCCTCTGTCCCTGGGATTCTCCAGGCAAGAATACTGGAGTGGGTTGCCATTTCCTTCTCCAATGCATGCATGCATGCTAAGTCGCTTCAGTCGTGTCTGACTCTGTGCGACCCCATGGACAGCAGCCCACCAGGTTCCTCTGTCCACAGAATTCTCTAGGCAAGAGTACTGGAGTGGGTGCCGTTTCCTTCTCCATTCACTCCTACTATTTCTATTCAAATCATATAGAATCATCATATGATTTAAATCATATAGAAGCAACAGTAAGAATAAGAAATGTATTAAAATATAAATATTTGAAAGCAAATGGCAAAATTATTAATATTAGCAGATATTTTGATGTCTATGCAAAATATGCAAGAGAATCAACAGAAAGACTATTAAAGAGTTAGTAAAAGAGCACTTTTAAAATGTAATAAGTAAGATGACCTTTTCAATACCAACAACAAAACATAAGAGCAAATCTAACAGAAGATGTGTAAAACAATGATGGAGAAAATTATAAAGTATATATTGAAAAACATTAAAGGAGACCTAATAAATTAGAGGTACAATTTGGAAAGAGGAAGACTCATTTTCATAGAGATGTCAGTTCTCAGGTTACTCAAGAAAGTTACTATAAATTCAATAAAAACTTTATTAGGTATTGTTGAGTGTGATAATTTCACAAGCTGTTTATTGAATTTATCTGGAAGGGGAAAGTTCCAAGAATAGTCCTGACATAATGAAAATAATGAGCTGCAAAAGCTCGCTTTCAAAGAGAAAATATTTATTATAAAGTTATCATAATTAGCTAGTCATATGGGGAAGAAAAGGATCTCTTGGTAAACTATACAAAACAACAAATTTCACAGGTTAAAGATTAAATCTGAGTAGTAAGATTTAACCTTTGTAAATAAATCAGAGTACTAGATTTCAATATCAGGATAGATATAATTTCTTAAACAACACAGAAAAAAAATGCTAGCAACTAAAGAAAAAATTGATAAATTCTACTACACTATAACTAAGAATATATGTATTGCAATCTATTATTTATTAGTTATCTGTTATTGCATAACAGTTCAGCACAAATTTTGGGTCTTAAAATATACACGTTTGTGTTACCAGTTTCAGTGAGTCAGGCGTCTGAGCATAGCTTATCCTTAGTCTTCTGTAAAGTTGCAAAGTGTTGGCTAGGGCTGAGTTTTCACCTGGAGGCTGGACTTGGGAAGGGTCAACTTAGAGATTCATTCAGTTTGTTGACAGTTTGCTTATTGGTAGCTCTAGGACTCCTAGCAGTTTGCTTCTTCAAAACCAGTAAGGAGAACCAGACTCCAGAAAAGTTTAGTAGGAAAATGTCCTACCATAGTCTTATATGTAGTATCATAGTTCTGGGAGTGACATTCCATCACTTTGGTTATATTTTGTTAGTTAGAAATATTAATAAGTCACAGGTCCTGCCCACACTCAAGGGGAAGAGATTATACATGGGCATGAAATATCTGGAGGTAGGAATCTAGAGAGTCACATAAAAGTCTGTCTGCCACAGGTTTGTCCATTTTGAATTACAATAACTAAATAGATACCCTTGAACTCAAACTCCAAAATATAAATTAAAAAATTACTAACATCATTTAATCTCTTGTGTGTACCTTCCATAGACCATGTCTATTACTCCCATGCCACACTATGTCCCACCCAACCAACCATTAGCCTGAATTGTTGTTCTTAGCATTCTTTAAGAAAACTAGATTTATCATGTTTTATACTTTTTTCCTCTAGTTTTCCTTGTTTGTTAGCTTAAAAAAGCTCATTACACTATTTACAGTCTTTTATTTTCTTTTTTTCACTTAACACTTTATTTCTTATGTAAGTCTCATAGAGATTTATTTATGCTGTATCTGTAGTTCATATAGTTTCACTCTGTATATATCCCCCATTGTGAATATACCCCAGTGATTATATTTGTGGATTTATCTTAGGAATTAAGAGTTAGTTTTGGGCTTTCTTCACTTTTTGTTATGATGAACAGTGATATCAAAGCTCTTGCATACATCTTCTGATTCACTATTGGGTTTTTCTAGTATAGATATCTAAAAGTGGTATTTCTTTCTCTTAGGGCACAAGCCTCTTCAAATATATTATGTAATTTTAAAATTATTTTCTGAAGTTAGAGGGTTGATAGACCTCAAGTTCATTAATTCATTTAATAAGTGGTGGCACTTGTCACAAATATGTCATTAGATGTAGTTAAGAATCAAATTTATATAACCTCAAATTTGCTTTTTAAATAAACTGGGTTAGGACTTTGTACATACTGTTATATTTTGATGATTTTCTATTATTTTCAATGTCTTGAAAAATATATAAAACTGTGGAAATGGCATTTTTATCAATAATCCAGTTTTGCTTCAAGAACATGACTTGTAATCACAGAGCAAGTAGTTCATAAATTGAAGCAGTCCATTGTACATAAATCAAATCCCTACCAACTAGACAGAAAATAAAATTAATAGACATTGTTTATGGGTAATTTGAATAGAGCCACATGAACATGGGCTTCAGTGACAGAAATTTAAAGCACGCTCACACTTAAGGTGCTCAGATATGGTAGAAAAGTAGAGGGGCCACAGGTAAATGGAAGTTGTTTAGAAGCGATATGGAAATTTCTTTTTGTTGAATGAGGTTTTATTTTAGTCTGGTGAAATTTCAATGCCTTCTAAATTTTAGTAATTCAGGCATTTACTGGCATGGTGTGTGGAATTTTTTCATCCAAATGGTTTGACAGGAGAAATATTGAAGTGAACATGAAATTTTATTTTCCTGGAAAAACTACCAACTGTGCTCCAGTGAAACCATATTGCTTTTACATTAGCATGTTTCCTTAATAATATCTAACCCTCATCTGCAACTTTTCAATCACTTTCAATTCCTATTCAAACCTCCCATCTGTTACTTTAAAGCAGCCTAGACTAGTAGTTTCAGTTTCTTAGAGCAGGAAAGAAGAAATTGCCTGCTCTTATTCCCCTAGCTCACTCTCCCTCATTCCTTGATATGTATTACTGACAACAGAATCTGAGCATAGACAACATTCACTGTGTTAAATGAAGGCTCCAAGTCACAGAAAACTAGTTCCTTTTCAGAACTGCTGGTGATCTTTACAGTGCTGCCTCCTGCTTCTCTATGGATCTGATGTCCAAATGCTCACTCTTACGAGGTCTTTTTGTAGGTTCTTTAGAAGAGACTGGAGTTCCTCTCCCTATTAAATCCCCTCAAGAGAAATCTGGTTAAAGCATGGCTCATTCCATGCCTTTAGCTGCCACCACAGAGGAAGTCTCCGGGGCATAGAATCAGCAGTGTTACATAAAGAACCAGAATGGCCCCATATCATGGGATATTTAAGTCTTATCCTTACTATGCCAGAAGTTGAGGACTGTCCCCCAACACTCTATCTCAGTCCCACCATCTCTTTCCTGTCTTCACCCCCAGTACCGTCTTCTTGTTTGTGGTGGTGGTGGTGGTGATGGTGGTCAGTGACTCACAGCATTCAGGTAAAAGAAAATCGTCATTGGGAATTCCCTGGTTGTCCAGTGGTTAGGACTCTGTGCTTTCACTGATGAGGAGATAGGTTCAATCCCTGTTTGGAGAACTGACTGCAAGTCATGTGGTGTGGCCAAAAAAAAAAAAAAGGTCACCATTTCCTAACAATTCAACGTCCTTTTCCCCACTCCATTCACCCAGAGAGGGGAAGGGATCCTTGTTCCTTTAAGAACTCTGCATTTGTGCAAAAGACACTATCCTCCTTCACAATCTCTAATATTCTCTTCATCAGTGACCAGTCATTTTAGGACAACAGGGAATTTAATGAATAGGATACTTGAAGAGTTTGATAATATTATCTAAAAATACAGTAGTTTCTACCGTGAATATACACCTATTCTTTAAGTATTTGGAGCATAAAAATATCAATAACTCTCAGGTGTCATTTTAACATATAATTAAATTATGTAATTAGCTGATTAGGTAATTATTACATAACAACATAAAAGTTGTCAAGACATGTATGAACAGAACACAAAATTTATATTTCTAGAATTTATATTAAAAATTCTTCAGTATGAACATATATGCATAATTTGTATTTCTAGATGTTATATTAAAAATTCTTCATCTTGATTATCATAGTCATTTTACCTATAACTTTTTGAGATCCACACCAATAAAAGATAACCAGAAGTTGCTACAAAACATGTGGAAGCATATTTCTACATGATTTGTTTTAAAGTTAAAATTTCCAGAAGTAGATAACTTTTAGTATGATATTAAGACAACTTCTGGGTGAATAAACTGAAACAAAACAGGATCAAAGAATCTCCTTCTCCAATATAATGAAGTGAATGATATAGAAAAAGAAATACATCTAAAACCCACCAAGGAAAGGGTCATGTCATAAATTTAGGAGAGAAGACATAAAATGAAGACAGTATTCTCATGTGTTCTTCTAGCACTGTTTTTTTTTTAATTAAAAATTTGACTTCAATAAAATGTATATAGAAAAAATTCTGGCTAAATAGCTTTAATATAATTACTATAATTATATATTTTGATGTGTGGGGAGAAATAATAGATTATATAATGATGATTTATGAAATGTACTTCTTCAAATTCTTAGAAGCATTCCTGAAGAAACATGAAAATTTAAAATGCCTCACAAATGTCCTAATATGGAGAGAAATGTACTGTACATATAAGTTGTTACATAAGGGAAAACTGGGAAAATTCATGGACAAGTGTAGCTCCAAATACCACCAAAGATCCTCAGCATTTGGATGTGCCATTTTCTAGGGTTCCTCACTGAATAGGCGCAAGGTCAGGATAAGAAATACACCATAGATAGACGAGCAGACTGCACACTTGAAAGACAGGAGTGAGCTGTGATGTAAGAATATTTAAAGGGATTTCAGATGAGGTGTCTGTCATCCATCAAAGGCTGTAACTATTAATCCTTCAATTTCTCTCCTATCCTTATCCCTCTCATCCTGAGGGTATGGAAAAGAAGATAGATAGCAATACCCAGTCCTCAAACAATGCCATGCAAAGAGAAGGCTAAATGAACCAAACACTGCAAAAACTTTGTGAAAGGGTGACTAGAGATGTTCCACTATTTAATCTTTCAGAGTAAATATGAGGTCTGGGTAGAACAGTATATATATCACACATATGTAGTAGGAAAATAATGTCAGGACAGCTATATAATCAGTCTCTTGAGAAAAAGGAGAGGAGAAGTAAAGAAAGAAGTAATAAATATTGAATGAAAAAGATAGGTAAGGTAAATTATCTAGTTTGGAAGGAAAACATAGATAATAAAACAAATCTCCATGGTGAATAATAATCATATGTAGAGGATAACTGGTAAAGCATAACATTTTTTCAAAATAAGTTCCAAAAAGAGATGACAAAATAGAAAAATATGAAAATGGAAATTTATAAAACTAAGGAATATAAAACCAGAGGGAATTATGGTTGCAAAACAGAATATTAACAGTGTCAGGCTTTATTTTTCTGGGCTCCAAAATCACTACAGATGGTGACTGCAGCCATGAAATTAAAAGACGCTTACTCCTTGGAAGGAAGGTTATGACCAACCTAGATAGCATATTCAAAAGCAGAGACATTACTTTGCCAACAAAGGTTCGTCTAGTCAAGGCTATGGTTTTTCCTGTGGTCATGTATGGATGTGAGAGTTGGACTGTGAAGAAGGCTGAGCACCAAAGAATTGATGCTTTTGAACTGTGGTGTTGGAGAAGACTCTTGAGAGTCCCTTGGACTGCAAGGAGATCCAACCAGTCCATTCTGAAGGAGATCAGCCCTGGGATTTCTTTGGAAGGAATGATACTAAAGCTGAAGCTCCAGTACTTTGGCCACCTCATGCGAAGAGTTGACTCATTGGAAGAGACTCTGATGCTGGGAGGGACTGGGGGCAGGAGAAAAGGGGATGACAGAGGATGAGATGGCTGGATGGCATCACTGACTTGATGGACGTGAGTCTGAGTGAACTCCGGGAGTTGGTGATGGACAGGGAGGCCTGGCGTGCTGCGATTCAAGAGGTCGCAAAGAGTCGGACACGACTGAGCGACTGATCTGATCTGACCTGATCATGAAAAGAGTAACACTACAAACAACAACAATTAGGAGAGAGGCAAGAACAAATGTAACAACAATAACTTCAGATTCAACTGTTATAAGTTAACATTGATTTTGTGTACTTATGTGCAAGCCACAATCCTATTCATTTTCTCAATGAATTATCTCATATAGTCCTAAAAACAACCTATAATTATAATGTCCTAATCCTATTTTATAGTTTAAAATTAAGGAATAGCTATACTAAATAACTTGCCTGTAAGTGAAGTAAAGAGATTCAAATCCAGCCATCCTGACATCAGATCTTCCCTTATTATCCACTGTTAAGCACGATAATAACCTCACTTTGAATTATGATTAATGGTGCAATATACTTTTGGCTTTGCTCATTGATTTTTACATTATTTACTTAAAAAAAGAATGTGTAGATATTTTTAGGAAAACAATGAAGTCATTACTCTAAAATAAAAAAGCATATGTTATTAATATAAAGGCAGGAATGATCTCTCATCTCAATCCTTAGGTCAGTATTTGACACTCTTTAAGAGACAAAAAGCCCAACTTGAATTGTGTCAGGGCAGGCAGTACAAAGCTGCTAAAGTAGAAATAAAATGCCTGCCAATATTACTGATAACCAATTCATGTAAGAGCTGGTGTATATTTTCATAAAAATTAAGGATTTTAAGCAGGATTTGCTTAATATAATTCCATATTTTGAGAGAAGGAAAGAAATGGTGGATTATACAATAATTATTGGTGGAATATGTTTTTCAAAACTAAATTGGAATGATACATGGTCTCTTTCCTAACAGATTCGGCCAGTATTTTCCATAAAATCTGAAGAACTCCAACAACTAAATCAGAGGGTTTTGCAAGGCAATATTTGCTTGAATTTAGTCAACTGTATTTGGGTTTTTATTTTAAATAGGCAGATAGTTCTGTTTCATTGCAGTAGTGGATGAAATTCTGAATACATATGTTCCAAAATTAAATTTTCCATTTTGAATAGAAATTGAAAAATAATGAAGAGCTCTACAATATAAAATTAAATTTCAGTTCAAATGTCTTATCAATTTTTAATAACTAGAAAATAGGAAAATGCTGATAAAACAAAATTATGGCTTATAGAACATAAGTTAGCATGATGTTTGTTAAGAAAAACAAGTGAAAATGTTCTATCAAAGTTAAAGGAAATAACTTGATGACACCTTCCTCCTAGATGTTTAATGTACTAATTTTTCATCTTTAATTCACCTTTCATTCACCTGTCTATACGCAATAACAATCATAGTTACCAACCTCTTAGAGCAAAGACATTCATGGGCTTATGCGTTCTGTATTTAGTGAGTATAGAGCTCCATATATGAAGGTTAAAATGTTTAGAATGTTTGAGACTGAAGATAAGGATAAATAATGAAGATAGAGAATATTTTCAAAGCTGCATCATATTTGTATTAACATGTGACCAAGGAAGTGCTTTCTTTGGCATTTTGATTTTTCTGAAGCTGAGGGTTTTTTTTTTTTTTTTTTTTTTAAAGATTATGTGGTAAAAAATTAACAGGACTGGACAGGAGTCAGAAGATCTGGCTCAAGTATACTTTAATTTGCAAGTTGCATAGTACTTAATCTCCTAGAAAATTTCAGGAGATTTAAAGTATTAATATCAAGTAAAACATGTCAAGTGCTACTTAAGCTGAAAGGTCCTTTCTATATATTCATGTAATTTAGTACCTGCTATTCTTTTTGTTTGAGCTTCCCTGGTGGCTCAGCAGTAAAGAACCTGCCTGCCAATACAGGAGATGCAGGAGAGGCGGGTTTGATTCCTGGGTCGAGAAGATCCCCTGGAAAAGGAAATGGCAACCCACTCCAGTCTTCTTCCTTGGAAAATCCCACAGACAGAGGAGTCCAGTGGGCTACAGTCCATGGGGTCACAAAGAGTCAGACAGGACTGAAGCGACTAAACCACTGCCATCCTTCTTGTTTAGGTATAATAATAAGTATAGCTTAAAACAGCAACTACACAAGTAGGTAATATAGTAAGAGCAGAAAAGAAGTATCAAGGCAGACACAAAATTTTAAGATTGACATAGGAATTTTAACTAAATGAAAATAATTTTAAAAGGATGTCTTTCGATACTGCTTATTTAGTATTCCTTTTGTTCCTTAAATACAATGACTTCGAAAATGAGTAGTTATAGAAAACTGAGGGCACTGTTTGCAGGATTGAAATTTAGAAAACTAAATAACATTAAGAACCAGAATTTTAAAATGTAGTAGAGACCCAGAAACTTTAGTTTATGTAATTTCTAAACTAAAACATAAACAACTAAAAACCCCACTTGCATCCACAACATAACTCTAATGTAGGGCAAGCACCGACAGATTGCAAATTATCTCTGGGATCTTTTAAATCTGCACAGATACCTGATTTAGTGTCATTTTCTTTTATGTTCATTCTACTGGGACTCAGGTCAAGCAATATGAACTTGGAAGTCAACCTGTGACCTTTCTGTGATGAAGAAAAGATTGGATTGTCCTCTCTTGAGTGTGAGATAATGAAAGGCTTGTCTGGGGAAATCTTTTGCAGTGATCCCCAATTGTCCCAAGGCTGATAGTTGGAGTTGATAGGTAGTTCTAAAGAAAGACAATGTGCAGAAATGTATAAGGAAAACCTAAGCAACAAGTTTATTAGACTTTTTCATTTCAAAGAGATCATAGTTGAAACATGACTAATGCCTACCATGATTTTCATTCCTATTATTTTCTATAAAAGTAATTCTTTTCTGTAAATCTCAGATTCTTCCCTACTTTTTTATTCAAGGTAATAACTGTGTAATTTATGACTTCTCTAAAAACAAAACTTCTTACATATTTCCCTTGGCTCTCTAGGTTAACAGCATGAATTAGAACTGCAATAGCTTTCCCTATGAATGGCAAACAAATCGTTCACTTGAAAGTAAATTATCATTTGTTATTTAAATTCTTTCTGATAATTTTAATAGAAAAATTATTTCTCTAGTAGTCTATGTTTTAAAAATTGGATATTTTTAAATGTTTAAAATATTAAAAAATCAACAATTACTTTTTGCCAGTAAATACAATTTATTGGTGAACAAAATTTAGACCAGCATGGCCAAAGTTGGCAGTGTTGTCAAAGACCTCAGGAGTTCAGAGCTCGCCACTTGTCCAAAGGTCCACGGTTGGGGACATATTTGACTCCGCAACCATCGGGAATGAGGCGCTTCTTAGCCACTTTGTCTTCAAATTCATCAGCATTAAACTTGGTAAAGCCCCATTTCTTGGAGATATGAATCTTCTGGCGCCCAGGGAACTTGAACTTGGCCCTGCGTAAAGCTTCAATCACATGTTCCTTGTTCTGAAGCTTGGTGCGGATGGACATGATGACTTGACCAATGTGGACTCGGGCCACCGTACCCTGGGGCTTTCCAAAGGCACCTCGCATACCTGTCTGAAGCCTGTCAGCACCAGCACAGGACAACATCTTGTTGATGCGGATGACATGGAATGGATGGAGTCGCACTCGAATGTGAAAGCCATCTTTGCCGCAACTTTTCACCATGTACTTGTTGGCACAAATTCGGGCGGCCTCCAGGGCTTCGGAAGAGAGCTGCTCATATTCATCAGACACCATGTGGCCACAGAGTGGGAACTCATCCACTTTGGCCTTCTTCCGACCCAGGTCAAAGATGCGGATCTTGGCATCGGGGACACCTCGGCAGAAGCGAGACTTTGGGTAAGGCTTATTCTTACAGTACCGGTAACAACGGGCAGGGCGGCGGCCCATGACAACAGGAAGAATCTCTGAAGTGCGTAGTAGTGAAGGAGGCGCTCTCGCTCATGCCTGCGCATGTGCTATATGTACATTGCCCATCTTTAGGTGCGGGAACCATAGAGTACTTGAAGACTCTCTTTCACAACATCCCCACCATAGATGCAGATATACTCTACGCATGCGTGTGGGAGATTTGAAAAATGAGCAGGACCGAGAGGCTATTGACTCAACTCCAGTGTTTTTGCCTGGAGAATCCCAGGGACAGGGGAACCTGGTGGGCTGCCATTTATGGGGTCAGGCAGAGCCGGACACAACTGAAGTGACTTAGCAGCAGAGAGGCTATTGAATATATTGGCATGCAGGCATCCTGGTGAAGCAGTGAGCTTTCCAGCAGCGGCCCTGTAAGGCTGTTTCCTTCCTCCTGTTCATCTTGAGCCTAAAATGTTTGCTGTAAGGTTTGTCATAGGTATAAAATATGTACTTTCCCAGAATTTGAATGAGGAAGGGCTCTCTACCTAGTAAATATACTTTGTGTCTGGTTTGTTCAAATAATGCAAGAGCTCACATCTCCTATCACCGATTGTAGATCAATTGCTATTTGTCAGAGTATGTGCTCACCTTCATGGATAAAGTGGTTTCTTGGTATGAGCTTCCTGGTGAGGCTCAGGAAGAGATGAAAGTAGGGGGGAGAAGGAGAAGTTATCTGTTGTACATGTTGCTTGATAATTGTTTTAGAAACATGAGTTTGGTTTTATTTATTTATTAATCACGTGGAAGGATTTTATTGTCAAAATGTCATCCATAATATTGGAATACCAACTAAACGTTTTAACTTTAAGGCTGTTTGCATTTTCAAATGTTGCTGCTTCTGGGAACTGTATAAAAAGTAACTGTTGGGAATTCCTCCATGGTCCAGTTGTTAGGACTTGGCACTTTCACTGTCGGGTCTGTGTTCTGTCCTTGGTTAGGGAGCTAAGATTCCACAAGCCAGGAGGCAAGGCCACACACACACACACACACAAAGTAGCTATTTATGCTTTATTAATGTATTACACCTTACTGAGAAAGAGCTTCATAGTTTGTTTTCTTCTATTATTTGATTTTATAAAAATATTATGATCAGGATCAGAGTGTGGGGAAAGAGAGAAATGAGAGGGAGAGAATCTACAATTAGTCAGTCAGTTGAGTTCAGTTGGTCAGTCGTGTCTGACTCTTTGTGATCCCATGGACTGCAGCACAACAGGCCTCCCTGTCCATCACCAAGTCCTGGAGTTTACTCAAACTCATGTCCATTGAGTCTGTGATGCCATCCAGCCATCTTACCCTCTGTCGTCCCCTTCCCCTCCTGCCTTCAATCTTTCCCAGCATCAGGTTCTTTTCCAGTGAATCAGCTCTTCGCATCAGGTGGCAAAAGTACAGAAGTTTCAGCTTTACCATTAGTCCTTTCAATGAATATTCAGGACTAATTTCCTTTAGTATTGACTGGTTGGATCTCCTTGCAGTCCAAAGGACTGTCAAGAGTCTTCTCCAAGACCATAGTTCAAAAGCATCAATTCTTCAGCCCTTAGCTTTCTTTATAGTCCCAACTCTCAGATCCATACATGACTACTGGAAAAACAATAGCTTTGACTAGACGGACCTTTGTTGGCAAAGTAATGTCTCTGCTTTTTAATATGCTGTCTAGGTTGGTCATAACTTTTCTTCCAAGAAGCAAGCGTCTTTTAATTTCATGGCTGCAGTCACCATCTGCAGTGATTTTGGAGCCCAAAAAACTGTTTCCCCATCTATTTGCCATGAAGTGATGGGACCAGATGCCATAATCTTAGTTTTCTTGATGTTGAGCTTTAAGCCAACTTTTTCACTCTCCTCTTTCACTTTGAACAAGAGGCTCTTTAGTTCTTCTTCACTTTCTGTCACAAGAGTGGTGTCATCTGCATATCTGAGGTTATTGATATTTCTTCCGGCAGTCTTGATTCCAGCTTGTGCTTCATCCTGCCCAGCATTTCTCATGATGTACTCTGCATATAAGTTAAACAAGCAGGGTGACAATATACAGCCTTGACGTACTCCTTTTCCTATTTGGAACCAGTCTATTGTTTATGTCCAATTCTAACTGTTGCTTCCTGACTTGCATACAGATTTCTCAAGAGGCAGGTCAGGTGGCCTGGTATTCCCATCTCTTTAAGAATTTTCCACAGTTTGTTGTGGTACACACAGTCAAAGTCTTTGGCATAGTCAATAAAGCAGAAGTAGATGTTTTTCAGGAACTCTCTTGCTTTTTCGATGATACAGTGGATATTGACAATTTGATCTCTGGTTCCTCTGCCTTTTCTAAATCCAGCTTGAACATCTGGAAGTTCATGGTTCACATATTACTGAAGCCTAGCTTGGAGAATTTTGAGCATTACTTTACTAGCGTGTGAGATGAGTGCAATTGTGCAGTAGTTTGAGCATTCTTTGGCATTGCCTTTCTTTGGGATTGGAATGAAAACTGACCTTTTTGAGTCCTGTGGCCCCTGCTGAGTTTTCCAAATATGCTGACATACTGAGTGCAGCACTTTCACAGCATCATCTTTGAGGATTTGAAATAGCTCAACTGGAATTCCATCACCTCCACTAGCTTTGTTTGTAGTGATGTTTCCTAAGGCCCATGTGACATCGCATTCCAGGATATCTGGCTCTATATTGGTGATCACATCAGCCTATTTATCTGGGTCGTGAATCTCTATTTGGATTTTTCTAGTTGTTTGATTCCTTTTTGCTCTTTCACAAATCCATGACATCATGGAAAAAAATCCTTCCAGTGTGAATATATTCTGCTAGTGCTTTCTGTTTAACAGGGAAACATAAGTTGTGAGAAAATAACTCCTGCTCTTAAAGTGAGGTTTTATAAAATACCCATGTTAGAGTAGAAATATTAAAACTCCTAGTGTAGTGAACTTCCCCACATTATGTAGAAGCTTGCTTAATTCCCATTCCTTCCATCTTTTCTGCCTTTCTATTTTGCTCTTCTATTAACTGTATAAACTACTATCTGTGGAAATAGAACAGCAAGTAACATTGCACTGCCCTCACTGGGTTTACAAGTCTACAGGATACACTATATGTTATTCAGATAATATGTCATCATATTACAAAGTACAAATTATGGCAAAAAGGAAAGGCAAGGTGAGGTCTGAAAGCCTGGGATGAAACCCTCATCTTGACTGAGGATTGGACAGGAAAAATGAAACAGGCTTCACATAGTGATAAGAGCACATGGAGCCTGGTTTTGCAGAGACAGTAAAGCAGGAAGAACATGGACCATTTGAGGAAGGAACTAGAATAAGGGCCATATGACTATGAATGAGGAGGTGAGTGGCATAATGTGACTCCAGTGGGAGCGGCAGGGGGGCGGGGGGGGCTTTCATGTCACAAGGGCCATTTTAACAAGGTAGTGATCCTACTCTTCTGTTTGAGAACAGAGTAGCTTTACACAGGTTTTATCACTTGATATATATGATATAGTCAATAGAGTGGGGGCTTCCCGGGTGGCTCAGTGGTAAAGAGCCAGCTTGCCAGTGCAGGAGTCGCAGGAGATGCAGGCTCCATCCCTGGGTTGGGAAGATCCCCTTGAGAAGGAAATGGCAACCCACTCCATTATTATTGTCTGAAAAATCCAATAGACCAAGGAGCCTGACAGGTTACAGTCCATGGGGTTGCAAAGAGATGGACATGACTGAGCAGTAGAGCACACACGCACGATAGACTGTAAGGGGCCAAAAAAATGGATGCAGGGAAGTCAGGAAGGAAGGCTTTTCAACACTGAAGAAAGTAAGTGAATGTACCTTGAATATGTTTGTAATATCTTTCACTTTAAAAACATATTTATATCTTTTTTTTACTACTACATGCCCAGAATATATCATAGTTCTGGAAGAGATGAATATGTGAGGTCAAAGGAAGGTACCCAGCTGCAGTTCATGTGCTATCTCACACTCACCATCACCTGTCTAGGTCATGCTTTGTGGTTTCAAAACCCTAGAAATCTCTGACCAGCAGATCTGTGACTATCTGGACCTGCTTGCATAACCCTCTTTCCTTAATCCAAAAGATGACTGATCACTGTTTGCCTGGGACTGTACCAGTTTTAAAGCCCTGCATTCCCCCGAACCCCTCAATCCAAGGCAAAATGAGGGGGTTGATCACCCTACCACATTTAAACATGGGCCCCCTTACAGTTGTAGGCTGGAGTCAGAGGATGGGAAGTGAAGGGGAGAGCCAGACTGGGGTTCTCTGTTTAGACTCTTTTCGTCTTAGTCCTACAGATATTAGAGGGGAGCCTGTGGAAAATGGCCGAGCTACACCATTCTACTATTCTTCTATTAAAAGCATTATCCTCAATCAGTTCCAAAGTTTTGAGTGTTCCTCTGTCTCCCAACTCCTGGTACCCACAATGTGCTTCATTCTAAGCAAATCTTGCAACAAAGTTTAAAACTTATCTGCTTTGAAATAACCTGAAATATGGTCAAGAAGAAACACATGGGAAATAATTTAGATCTCATTTATAAAATTTATTACTTTGGTAATTGCAATAAAAGTTTAGCAAAGGGAGACACTGCTGCTGCTGCTAAATCACTTCAGTCGTGTCCGACCCCATAGACTGCAGCCCACCAGGCTCTGCCATCCCTGGGATTCTCCAGGCAAGAACACTGGAATAGGTTGCCATTTCCTTCTCCAATGCATGAAAGTGAAAAGTGAAAGTGAAGTCGCTCAGTCGTGTCCAACTCTTAGCGACCCCATGGACTACAGCCCACCAGGTTCCTCCATCCATGGGATTTTCCAGGCAAGAGTGACATATAAAATAGAGATGTCTTAAAGAATAATTAGAATATATGAAAGTGAAGTAAGGAATCAGGTGAGAAAGGGGCATGGCAACTGCATAAGATTGATTAGATCTAGGAGAACAAGAAATTTGTTTAGGTCATTGGTTTTGCTCCCTATTTTTGACAAATTGTGTGACCCATAGTACAGTTTTTTAATTAGTACCCAGGACTACTGAGGGACAACTATGTTGGTCAATGCTTAACAACCTGCCCCTTGAGGAGTGGGGTGAGGGGCCCCCAACTTGTCGTGCTTGTTGATATCTCTAGTGTAGATACTCCATTATCAGTTTCAGCCACCACTGTGATAATGAACATGAAATGGCAAGAGACACACAGTAAGCTCCTGTGTGTCACTGGGTAGCTGGCTCTAGCATGCTACCATTTTGCTGTGCATACCCAAGAAAAATAGAAAAAACAAATTTGACTAAAGCTAATAATCATGTTAGAATAATGCATTTTGGCATAGGTAGGGAAAGATCATTTTCTTGGAGCCCTTAAAAAGCAGGCAGGGAAACATGTTTAGACAATGATTCAGGCTGTGAAGTCTTTCCTCCATGGTTTCACATTCCTGTTCCATAATTCCCATAGAAGAAATCTGCACTATTCTGTACTTACTGATTATGTATTATTCATCAAGGCAGCCTTTATGTACTTAGAATTAGCACTGTATAGTATTAAAAATACAATCAAATTCCCAGTATCCTCTGCCTTCATGCAAAGCCTAGAAAAGAACAGTTCTGTGTATCAGTTCAGTGCAGTATTTCCTTTCCTTCTTTGATTTCACAGTTCAAACATTTCACAAAGAGCTAAACCTGATTTTGTTCTCAAAGAATATGCACTGGAGTCTAATGTATTGACTGACGTGCACCCTGGATACCTTCTCCTGCTGCTGGGACCGCCTGCATTGTTGATCACTGAGTCATTAAGTAGCGTTCCATCACTTGGTGTTTGACAATATACTGTGATTCAGAGAGCATGTTCCCACTTGGGCTCTCAATGAAGTGTGAAGCCTCCACTGATGATGAACAGTCATTTTCATCTGTGTTTTTTAGTAACTTCACCATGGGAGCTGTAATCTCAATATTTTTAAGGGTCTAGATGAGCAACTTGGCTGCATTTTCCTAGAGTTGAGTTGTGACTATAAAAGAGTCATGGTTATGCTGGCCTTTTCTTCAAGTGAGCCAATTTTGTCTATTGTCGTGGCTAAGGTGTGGTCCCGCTTAGCTCATGTCTCACACACCTGATTCACAATGGTCTTCTTTATCTGTTTGAGAAATGTATATTCTCTGAATAGAAACACAGTCAGGTGATTTTAACTGTTTAGTCCCGGGGGCCTAGTGAATTTTCTTCTTTGACTGATATTTTATACATTTTGATTATTCTCCTTTTGTGAATCTGTTTTTTATTTTGTATCTAGGAACTGAGTATATATACTTAACCTTTATGCTTTTGTGGTATAGGATGAATTCTTCTCTGATGAGTGAATTTTTTTTTTTACATTGCTCCATAAAATTGGGGAAAAAATATATGAGGATTAAATCAGGAAGAAGTAATGCATAAATATGCTCATTAGAATTTGAGTTTAGTTTGTAAGCTTTACTTGTTCATGTTTCATCCTTGTACAGAATTTATAAGCCATTAATCAGTTTTGGTATTTAGTTAATGTGTAGTTTTAAAATTATAAATATTTAAGTAATGCTGTAACAAAGATATAATTTATAATATATAATAATCATAATGTTATAGAAAAGCATACACATAAAAATGCTATACTAAAGATGGGCCTTTGCTTCTGGCTCAGCTAGTAAAGAATCCGCCTGCAATACAAGAGACCTGGGTTCAATCCCTGGGTTGGGAAGATCCCCTGGAGAAGGGAAAGGCTACCCACGCCAGTATTCTGGCCTGGAGAATTCCATGGACTGTATAGTCCATGGGAGCACAAAAAGTGTGACACGACTGAGCAACTTTCACTTTCACTTTCATACTAAAGATTAATTGACTCAACATAAATAATCTACTTATACCTTTAAAAGTCCTTCTCTTTTAATGCTACCAAACCAAAACTTGGATCTGCTTTCTGGTGTGTAGTAATGCTAGTCTACTGACTCCATGCTGTGTGAAGCAAAGTACAGTGTTGTAAGGTGCCATACAAGTAGTCTGGGACTGGTGATGCTCAAAAATTCCAAACTCCCTGATGGCTTTTAGCTCAAATGCTCCTTACATTTTCAGGGCAAGGTGAGGCAGGGGAGTCCCTAGGTACAGTTATCAACTCTTACACAATTCACTGATTGCTTGTTGGTAACAGGGGGGTGTCATAGGGGTTAACTTTATCAATCCTTGGGCTTCAGTGGGCCTGGGGGCCCTGTGTTGCTGGTCATCAAGTAGTAAATTTCTTTCATTTGGTGAGGAGTTTGGCCTCTGTAAAACAACTCAGGAAATGTGCATTAGATACTATTGTCTGTGTACTTCAGAGAGGAGTTAAAGCAGAGGATGTGGGGAAGGAGGGGGTCTGTCCTGGGAATGCCTCATAGGGTCCTGTTCATTAAAGGGCTTAATTCAGCCTGAAAATTTCAGAAACACAGATTTAGGATCAGGGTGCTGTGTATGAAGCTTGTCCTCCCACATATTGAGTACATGGACTTTCTCTCCTTTAGATCCAAGTCTTCGTTCATTTATTTTAAAAGGCAAAATGCTGTTATTTTATCCCTGATGCCCAAGTTTCTTGCCAATAGTATTAATATGAAGTTTTATGTGGTTTACTAGGTTTACAGACATGCTTAAAGCAAATGTTTAGTTAAATACTGAGATTACATATTGACATACCATGATGCCCAATTGTATTTCAAGTTGAATGAATCTTGTATGTTTAATGGATAACCTCTTTATCCTCTGAACTGAACATTTTCTTTGTGAAAGTGTTTCTTTATGAAAGTGTTTCTTTATGAAAGCATCCTTAACATTAGATGTAAGCATTCTTTAATTACAAAATAAGTATTCCAATTGATAAAGTGCTGACTTTGGAAGGCTTTTCAAAAAGCTTTGCTTCACCTATCAAACATTTTAATCCATTCATATTTTGTTTTTTTCCCTGGGAAGCAAACATTAAGAAGTAGATGAGAGATAAATTACCATGCTAATTGGTATACATGGTAAACAAATACCTGCTTAATCCCTATGTAAAGAATTTGGCCCTGCCCAATTTTCTGTATTTTCCTTGAGCTCCAAAATCACTGCAGATGGTGACTGCAGCCATGACATTATAAGACAAGTGCTCCTTGGAAGAAAAGCTATGACCAATCTAGACAGCATATTAAAAAGCAGAGACATTACTTTGCCAACAAATGTCTGTCTAGTCAAAGCTATGGTTTTTCCAGTGGTCATGTATGGATGTGAGAGTTGTAGTATGAAGAAAGCTGAGCACCAAAGAATTGATACTGTTGAACTGTGGTGTTGGAGAAGACTCTTGAGAGTCCCTTGGACTGCAAGGAGATCCAACCAGTCAGTTCTAAAGGAAATCAGTCCTGAATATTCATTGGAAGGACTGATGCTGAAGCTGAAACTCCAATATTTGGCCACCTGATGCAAAGAACTGACTCATTTGAAAAGACCCTGATTCTGGAAAAGATTGAAGGCAGGAGAAGGAGATCACAGAGGATGAGGTTGTTGGATGGCATCACCAACTCGATGGACATGAGATTGAGCAAGCTACAGGAGTTGGTTATGGACAGGGAAGCCTGGCATGCTGCAGTCCATGGGGTCACAAAGAGTTGGACATGACTGAGTGACTGAACTGAACTGAAAGATTCTGGGCTTCCCTTGTGGCTCAGCTGGTAAAGAATCTGCCTGCAATGCGGGAGACCTGGATTCGATCCCTGGGTGGGGAAGATCCCCTGGAGAAGGGAAAGGTTACCCACCCCAGTATTCTGGCCTGGAGAATTCCATGGACTGTATAGTTAATGGAGTTGCAAAGAGTCGAACACGACTGATTTTCACTTCACAAAGCTTCTGGGAGGTAATTTCTAGTGTCTTTTTTTGCCTAAGGACTTTGGTCATATTGGCTGGTCTGACAATGTGATTTAGAGTGAGGGCTGACTGTGCCAGAAAGACCGCTAATGTGATGTAGGTATCGTTATCTTAGAGACTTACAGCAACCTTTTGCAATCAGTCAATCAATCATGGCTGTATAATGGAGTCTCTATAAAAACTCTGGGGCTTGGGCAAATTTTCTGGTTGGCAGTGTTGTTCTTGTTCAGTCACTAAGTCCTGTCTGCCTCACTGAGACCCCATGAACTGCAGCATGCCAGGCTTTCCGTCCTTCACTATCTCCCAGAGTCTGCTCAAACTCATGTCCTTTGAGTTGGTGATGTCATCCAATCATCTCATCCCTTGATCCCCTCTTCTCCTCCTGCTTTCAATCTTTCCCAGCATCAGGGTCTTTTCCAGTGAGTCAGCTCTTTGCATCAGGTGGCCGAAGTATTGGAGCTTCAGCTTCAGCGTCAGTCCTTTCAATGAATGCTAAGGGTTGATTTCCTTTAGGATTGACTGTTTTGATGTCCTTGTTGTCCAGGGGACTCTCAAAGAGTCTTATCCAGTGCCACTGCATGTGGCCATTGCTGAGTTTTCCAAATTTGCTGGCATATTGAGTGCAGCACTTTAATAGCATCATCTTTTAGGATTTGAAATAGCTCATCTGGAATTCCATCACCTCCACTAGCTTTGTTCATAGTAATAATTCTTAAAGCTCACTTGACTTTACACTCCAGGATATCTGGATCTGGGTGAGGACCATACCAATGTAGTTATATGGGTCATTAAGATCTTTTTTTGTATTGTTTTCTGTATGTTCTTGCCACCTCTTCTTAATCTCTTCTGCTTTGGTTAGGTTCTTGCTGATTCTGTCACAGATCAATGTTAGAAGAATAATGCATCTTGATTCAATGGGGAGAAGGCAATAGAAGCTCCCTTGGTTGATTATAGTCTGTCTTGTTTCCCAGCAACAAACTGTGAGCATAATCACCTGCAGTGAGTTCTGTGAATTCTTATAGTGAACGATCAAATCAGATGATATTTTTGGAAATCCCCCAAACTTGCAGTTTGTGTAAAAGGTGAGGAAAGTCTTGGGGACTGTGAGTTCTCGCTTTGTAGTTGACTCAAAAGCTCTGGGATTTCTGTTCCTCACCCCTAGAAATCTAAAAATCCATTTGTAAATAAATGGTGCGGCATTGAAACACAGAGGAGAATGAAATCTGGTTTATAGTATCTAGTAGAGTTAAAATATAATAGGCTTAAAAAGTCATAGTATTTTCTACTTAAAAGTATAATACAAATTTATTGAAGAATTAGCATATAATTCATGACAAAAATATAAAGATAAACAAGATTTGGGTGTGTTTTCTTGCAATAATTTTATATGTACCATTCTTATATCCTGATTTTTCTTTTCTTAAGCTGTTTCTGTAAGAATGCTTTTCACATTCTTGTAATAATGGCAAAATATATTTTATAACGTGCTTAGTTACAGATCCTTATATAGATATATTTATTTTCTAGGTGTCCATTTCATTGTGCTAGTTATATATTCAAGAGCTAATACCACAGAACTGTATAAAAGGCAGCTTCAGCTTATTTACTGTGATAACTTGAGGTCAACATTCAGGAGCTAATTAGGCCTAAATACAGGCTCACTGCTTCTGATAAAATAGTCTTTATTTATTTATTTATTTTTTAGAAGTATATTTTCTTTTATATACAAAAACAAAGGCCCCAGGTATGATTTGCTGAAGTAGCCATCCACAAGATGTTAAATTACTTTTCCTTTGCTTTGGTTAAAACAGTCTAGGAACAGCAATCGGTTCCCCTTCTATGAAGAGCATATCAGTCAGTTAAGCAGCAAAACGGAGATTAGCTACAAATAGTGCTAGTGATCAGCATAGGAAAAGTGATGGTGCAGGGAAAAGCACAAATGAAAATGAGCAAAATAAGTCCATGACATGCCTGCCAGTTTTTGGTAAAAGTCTTGATTTCAAAGAAATAAGAATTTGTAATTCTTTACTGGACAGTGGGAGGATTTGTAAAATACTGACTCAATCTGGAAGATAGCTGTTTCATATTTCTTTCAGATTGTGTAAAATAATATTTTTAAATTGTTCTATAGGCAATTTAAAGGCATTCAGGAGCAGAGCATATCCCAAAACTTTATTTTCTCACCATCTTATTTGAAAGCCACCTTATATCCTTTATGGAATGAGGTAGACTAACTATTTTTGCATGTATTTTATTAGTAAAAATGTGTGTCTTAACAAATTCATTTGAATAGGTCATTTTAGCAAAATTAAATTATATTACCAGGCTGTTTCTGGAAATTTAGTAAGTTTTGAAGATCATTTGTTAAGTTCACCATAATACCACAACATAACTCATGTATATATTAATAAATTGAGTAGAGCTGAGCTCAGGGATGACATATATCTCTTTATAAAAATATTTTCCCATACATTACTTCCCCAAAATAATTATCTTGCAAGGCATGGAAAGGCAAGTTAACCTGATTTTCAAAGTGAATAATTGATACTCAAATAGATGGGGAAACAGTGGAAACAGTGGCTGACTTTATTTTTCTGGGCTCCAAAATCACTGCAGATGGTGATTGCAGCCATGAAATTAAAAGACACTTACTCCTTGGAAGGAAAGTTATGACTTAGAGTCGGACACGACTGAAGCGACTTAGCAGCAGCAGCAGCAGCAGCAGACAGCATATTAAAAAGCAGAGACTTTTTTTTTGCCAACAAAGGTCCATCTAGTCAAGGCTATGGTTTTTCCAGTGGTCATGTATGGATGTGAGAGTAGGACTGTGAAGAAAGCTGAGCGCCAAAGAATTGATGCTTTTGAACTGTGGTGTTGGAGAAGACTCTTGAGAGTCCCCTGGACTGAAAGGAGATCCAACCAGTCCATCCTAGAGGAAATCAGTCCTGGGTGTTCATTGGAAGGACTGATGCTAAAGCTGAAACTCCAATACTTTGGCCACCTCATGCGAAGATCTGACTCATTTGAAAAGACCCTGGTGCTGCGAAAGATTGATCAGGAAGAGAAGGGGACGACAGAGGATGAGATGGTTGGATGTCATCACTGACTCAATGGACATGGGTTTGGGTGGACTCCGGGAGTTGGTAATGGACAGGGAAGCCTGGTGTGCTGCGGTTCATGGGGTCACAAAGAGTCGGACACAACTGAGCGACTGGAATGAAGTGAAGTGAATTGATACTCAGAAACAATACTCACCAAAATGTGAGATTTGGTAAGTGGTAGATCTTGAAGAAAACTCAATTCGTTTGTGAACACTTTTTCTAAAATTTTTTCTTCCTCAAAATTTGCCATTGGATGTCAGCAACACTGCAGCAGTCTACTCACTTAACATCTGATGGTTAAGCTGGCTCTAGGAGAATCCATGGATGGAGGAGCCTGGTAGGCTGCAGTCCATGGGGTTGCAAAGAGTCAGACACGACTAAGCGACTTCACTTTCACTTTTCTCTTTCATGCATTGGAGAAGGAAATGGCAACCTGCTCCAGTATTCTTGCCTGGAGAATCCCAGGGACGGCGGATCCTGGTGGGCTGCCATCTATGGGGTCGCACAGAGTTGGACACGACTGAAGAGGCTTAGCAGCAGCAGCAGCAGCAGGATGAATTGTAAATCAATAATGAGGCCCCTTCAGGGCCTGTTGGATCTGAAACTGATACAATTCTGAGGGTCCTCTTTAAGGAAAAAGATGCAAATTATTAATACAAAATTGAAGACAAAGAAAATATTTATTTTAGAATGAGAAAACAAATTGCAAATTATAACTAGCTATTAAAACTTAAAACACACACATTTCAAAAATAATATATTTTCATTAATTGCCTGATCCACTTTTAAAACCTTTCTTCCTTATATTTTCTGGCTGCATACTCTTTGGTCTTTTCTCTATTGGCCATTGTTTTCTAATATTTTTATGAATAATAAAAACTCAATTCAGTTTCCTTCTGTGGGATTATTGAAATTTGCATTGATAAAATGCAAAAGTTTCTTTCAACATCATAACTAATATCACTAGTGCTATGTACATCTTTAAAATTGTTGTCAAATTGAGGGAAATCTTTCTTTTTCACATATGAACTGTCATATATCTAAGAACGTCAGTTTTCTTTGGGCCACGATTGGCTGCAAAATTTATTGGACAATTCCTGTGAACCAATGTACAGTTGGTATCGTCCTTGCAATGTGGTGTTGGGAAGATATGAAGATATCTTCCACTAATTCCATCTGTACTCAAAAGAGCTGATTGTGTGCCTCTGCTTCCAACTTGGAGCTCAGTGATATCATATTGGTAGGTTGATTGGCTGTGATGGAAGTATTTACACCACTAGCAAAAACTAGAAATCAGCTTCTTTATGTTTTTTTTCCAGAGAGCCAGTTATTACATGTGTACCAACACACCATTGTTAATACCTACTCTCAGGTCTTCACTGAGATCAGCACTCCATGTCATGTCAGTTGGAAATTCAAATCTTTTGGTAATAAGTTCAAACAATTTATTATTCTCTATTAGGTGCATTTGGAAACAATCCAAGGGTCTATTTATAACTTCAGTTACAATTTTTGTTTAATTAATTAAAGCTGTTGATGGGATCTGAAATTTATCTTGGCAATAATTTGTTTCTTGATTACAGAAAACTTTCTATGATATTGTCTATCTTTATTCCAGTATCTTATAGTCCATCAGTTTTTGCTGTTTTTCTCATTTATTTAATAAGTAAAAGCAATGCCAAATGAGGAATCTGTTGTTTTCACTTGTGCCAAATGAGATGTCCCAAAATGTCTTTCCAGATTGCAATTAAAATAGTATATTTTCAATTGTGTCAAAATAGTACATGTTCAACTGTGTCAGTTATTTAAATAAACACCTCTTTGACCATGTGTTTTTGAATCACAATGGTAGACGAGTCAGCATACAGAATAATCAGAATATTCTTAGAAGCAATTTCAACACCAGAACGACTAGCAGCTACTAATCTGTATGTTGATATGACTGTCGACCACATAAATGTGCCTACTAAGCCATACTAAATGCATCCTCTAATAACTTCCTTTTCGCCAGAACCCCAAATTACAAAAGCCATTTCAGTACTGTCTGACGTCAGGCAGAGTGTGAAGGAAAGGAAGTGGGAATGCAGAGGAGACTGCAATTTTTATAAAAACAATGTGTGAACACAGTACTAGGGCCCATCCTAGAGCCTTGGAAGGAACCTGTGTAAATGAAGGGGCTTGAATCTGAAAAGATGCCTATAGAATAGGAGAAAGTGCTTTTAAATGCATATCTATTCAAACTGATTAACATATTCTGGCTAATTTTATGTAAGATTCAACTATGGTGTTCTCTAAACAAAATTTTTAATGACTTAAACCAAATCATAGCATAATTGGGATGTATCAAAATATATATTGGACCAATTCTAACAATTGTTTTTAAGCAAATTGAAATAATTCATGAGATGTACAGAGCGTCCTCATTAATAACATATTGCAATAGGGGAGCTAGCCTGCAAGCCTGCTAGCTTGCCTCTACTTTATGCTTTGATATTTTTAATACAAATAAAATACATATGTTTAACAAAAGAAAAAATAGTATTTTGAAAAACTGTATGATACAGATTTTGTTCAGGCTCAACTCTTCCTAGAAATAAATGTTAATATTAAAATGTGGATAGAATTAAATCTAAATGCTTTGGAGTATAAAATATTAAAATATTAAGGAAAGAAGTGATTATTGATCTACTTAGGATAAATGTGGAATAATACTCTTAAGCAAATTACTGAGATACTAGTTTAGCTCTTACTAATTTTGAAAAACATCAACCAAGTGTTTCAGGACACAATTTTTCTTCCATAAAACATCATTATTAGAAGATATAATTCTTGATATTCTAGATGTTGTAGCATTTAGATTTTGTACAAATTATTTTTGTCACTAATGTAATCAACTGATATTTACTTATGATAAAACAATTATCAAATAGTTAACAGTTAATTATTATAAAACAGGTTAATAGCATAAATATTTGAAGTTGAAATATATAAGACATAAATATTATAGCACATCTTTTCATCCTTCTCATTGATCCTGTGTTGCAGTCCAAACTTATCAGTACTGTGTGATGGATAGCTTCACCCTCCCAGGAAACAGAAAGAATTTCACTGTCTGGCACATCAAAATCCACACATTCTCTTGTAATTATAACAGTGGCGGTACCTACTCAAGCAGTGGTGTCTACTCGATAAGTGGAACCTACTCAATCAGTGGTACAGTGAATCAGATTCTCTCTCTTGAATACAGCTGCATAATCTGTCAGCCTCAAGCTTATTAAATTTCAGTGCTTGGAATGACATTTCTTTATTTCTTAAACAAAGTCTCTGATTTTAATTAAGGTTTAAACTAAGATATAAAGTAAGATAAAACCTAGGTTGTGAATGAATTGCATGCTTTTTACCTAATTTAGTTAGCCACAGGTAGAATAGTTTTGAAATGTTTTGAAAGAGTCGAAGGCCAGTGTTACAAAATTAATACTGTAGATACGTTCTCACAACATCCTTGTAACATCTCTGTTTACAAATGCATTTATTGAAATTTCAGTTGACTTTGGATCAAATTAAAATTAGTAAAGTTTTTTGTATAGAATTCAAATGATCCAGTCAATTAATCAACAGAGATCTGTTGAGTGCCACATGCTCAGTTCTTCTCTACTCTGTGCCAGATATGTGGGAGAACATTATAAGAATAGATGTGCGGAAATCTAATTTGGAAGATAAGAACTTCATAAGAACATGACAGATAACTAAAAACTCAAATCACGTGTAGTAATATAACATGTGCTTTGGGTACATGTTGGTACATGGTACAATGTAGTTAGTACAATGTAGTATTCACAGTTAGAGCTATAAAAATTCAATAAAAGTAATAGTTCCCAGGAAATTTGACTTTGGAGGCCAATGGGGCTTGATTACAGAACTCCCACGATGGTTGAATGGCATGACTGACTCGATGAACTTGAGTTTTAGCAAGCTCCAGGAGTTGGTGATGGGCAAGGAACCCTGGCATGCTGCAGTCCATGGGATTGCAAAGAGTCAGACATGACTGAGCTACTGAACTGAAGTGAACTGAATAGTTCCTTAAGATTAGGTGATGCAAAATCTTATGGAAGAGTGTCTGATCATGAGCCCAAATGAGCCCTCTTTTGTTTATTCAAAGATGACATTTCTGAGTAGTGTCTGATAGTATCTGACAGGTAACTTATTTTTAAAGTTTCTGTATTTCCAGAGTCTCCCTTCCTCTTTTCTTTCTCTACCATTGGCAGTACCCTACAACCTGCTAGAATGAATGACACCATTTTTTTTTTTGAAAGAAGTGCTTAGACAAAAGTCTTGATATAATCACTAATGAGGCACAAAAATTAGATTTGCAACATGGTTAATAATGAACAGCTGTTGAGGCATACGCATACACTCATTTTTCTCCATTTCGTTTTTGGAACCTCAGGCTGGGGACCTTCAACAAGGTCTTCCTCTGATAGGAAGAAAAGTGGGAATCAGCTTTTCTTGTAGTTTACTTGCTTCTAGAGAGCAAATATATGTTTTTTATGAGTCTTTTTCTATAGTTTCTGGAACTACCTTAGCTAGATAACTATTACTTTGTTTGACAGGCATGAAGGTCTGCAGCCCATGCTAATATTTTTTCATTCCAGCACATCACCTCTTGATGGAATACTGTAAACTACTTCTACTTGTTGCCCTTGGTTCTGCCTAACATAACTTATGCTTTCAAGAAGTTTGGCATTATGCTCAACTTAAGTCTTTCTGAGGGGGAATAGCTTAGATAAATAGCACACTAAATTATTATTATTTGTTATTTTGTCACATAACTGTGTGATTAACAAATGCATGGTGATTTTGATTATCTTTATTAGTAACTACTAAATATATCCTATATACCCTATCAAGCATAGAAGAAATGATTCATGTTTTGTTTGAGACTAACAAGGTTCTCTACATTATCATTTAAGCTCATGTCACTCAGATTAGGTGAAAAGGGTAAGAGAACAAGTTTGCCTTAACTTAGTGCTGGACAATTAAGAAATTTATCAGTAATACTTAAAACCAAATCAGGAGAAAATGCAGTTTTAACCTTGTTAGTAGGATAAATGTTTCTGACTGTGGCAATTCAGTTGGGCATTGGGAAAAAGGAGAGGAACACAAGACTTGCAATAGGGAAGTGGCAAAAGAAACATATCAGAGCTGGGCTGTCAGGTAAAGAAGAAAGTAGTCACAATAATACAATACAGAGTGAAAGAAACCTTAATCCAGACAAAGGAGGGCATTATGTAAAAACAAGACTAACATTCTGGGCTGAGGAACTTGCTTAAGAACTGTGATATAGTGTGAGTTCAAAATATATTTGATTTTTTTTTAAAAGACTCCTCTTAAAAATTGTTTTTCAATTAATTAGTATATTTTCTATTTAAAATAGGTACCAACCAAATAGGCAAAACTAATCCATCAGTTTAGAAGTTAGGTTAATGGTTACCCTTTCATGTTAATGGTTACACTTGACAGGGGGAGAGAGGAAGTTAGTGATAGAGTTAAGGTGTGCTTCTGGGGCTGGTAATGTTCTATTTTCTTGAACTGGTTGTGCTTACACAGGGGTGTTCTCAGATGGTGTAAATTCATTTTTATATTTACTAGATGTGTACTTTTTATGTGAATACTATTCTTCTATAAAGGGTTTTTTTGTTTGTTTTTAAGTAAAAAATTGCTAGATTTAAAAGGAAAGCCGTGCCTGTATTGCATCTACCTTAAGTGAATGGTTTTGTAGGGTACTCTCAAGCCCAGGAAAATGAGCCCGTGCAGCAGGATGGTTTTCTGCCTCTCTTCTCCCTAGCCCACATCTATACTTCATGCATCAATGTCAGCTTTGAACACTAATGTGGAGAAGGCATCATCAGTCTGTGTTGGGGGAGAGAAATTACAATAATGACTTTGATGCTTCCCCACTCATGATACTAAGATAGGATATCCTCAAATACTGGGGCATTTTTCTCAAAGTAGACCTGGCTAACAGTGTATATTTGTAACCCCAGATGGACCAGAAAGTGACTGTATTTTGCTTCCGGGTTGTTGTGGTTGTGGCTATTGTGTTTCACCATGGACACCTTGAGCAGCTACATTCTGTAACCCAGATCTTAGTTTTGTTAGTGCTCCCTCCTCCCTTTGTTCTACCCCTGTCCCCCACACGCCATCCCCCCCACCCCAGCTCTTGTCCTTTATACTATAGTCAGGCTGTCATGGACCCTGTCTTCCACATGTTATTATATCCAGAGTAAAATCTTTATGTTCTATTGAATTTTTCATTCAAGTCAGATGGATATGGTGTGAGAATTCATGTGTCAACTTGCCTGGGGCACAAAGTGCCAAGATATTTGGTCAAGATTATTCTGGGTGCGTCTGTAAATATGCTTTTGGATGAGATTAACATTTGAATCAATAGACTGAGTAAAGCAGGATTGCCTTTCCTAGTGTGGGTGACCCTTCCCCAATCACTTGATGGCCTGAATAGAATAAAAGGTGGAACCTCCCAAGAGTAGATAGAAAGGAACTCCTCCTTCCTGGTTGGGTGAGCTGGAACACAGTCTTTCCTTGCCTGCAGAATAGACCTGAAACGTTGGCTCTTCTGGTGTCTTATGGGTGCCAGCTTTCAGACTGAAACTTACACTGTCATTTCTGCTGGTTCTCAGATCTTCATATTCAGACCAGAACTACACCATTAGCTATGCTGCTATCCTGGGTCTCAGCTTGCCAACTTTAGGTCTTGGGACTTCTCAGCTTGTGTGTGTGTGTGTGTGTGTGTGTGTGTGTGTGTGTGTGTGATGTAGAAGGACAAGGTTATGATAACTAAAAATAGGCAGAACAAAATCAAAATATTATTCTAGCCAGCCAGATTGTATTAACTAATATTGATGTTACTTATCCACAATATCTAATTAAAACATAATTAAGCTGTTTTAGGAATAAAACCAATATATTTAATAGAGGAAAATTTCCCCCTCACAGGTTCACAAGTGTCAAATTTATGTCTTTTATTTCAGCCAAGTTTAGATAATCATACACAGAATTTTAAGAAAAATGTTTTTCTCCAGTGGACATGCTAGAGAAAGAGGAAGAATGTGGTATCTCTGGATAACAGCGGAGGAGTGATAGGTTATCCCTATTAAGAGTTGGTAGAATGACAAGTGGAGTGGCATATTTGAGAAAGCTTCTTTTTTAGTTAGAACCAAGAGCAGGGTCAAGAAAGGACTCTGCAGGTTTTTTAGACCTCACTATCAGGCAGACTGAGACTTTTTCTTAGAGGTGATAGTTATCTATTTCTGATAAAGTCAAGTACTTCCACCCTGGAGTGGGAAGTATTTATTCTGTCATTCAGCTGTTGTAGAGTGAAAATGACTACAAAGAGTTCTTGTTCAGGGGAAAGAGAAGTCAATTTGAAAATTTAACTTACATGCTAAAGCTTCAGATACTGAACCTGGAGAGCTAAAATGAAAAAAAAAGAAAAAAATGAAAAGATAGGAAAGGCACCTATTTGAGCTGTTATATAATAGGGATGTATACCCTGACTTTTTAATTTAGGGCTTATTTTGCACAGAGATTGTATTCAGTTCAGTTCAGTCACTCAGTTGTATCCAACGCTTTGCAACCCCATGGACTGTAGAATTTCAGCTTCCCTGTCCATCACCAACTCGTGGAGCTTGCTCAAACTCATGTCCATCACATCAGTGATGCCATCAAACTATCTTATACTCTGTTGTCCTCTTCTCCTCCTGCCTTTAATCTTTCCCAGCATCAGGGTTTTTTCCAGTGAGTCAGTTCTTCGCATCAGGTTGCCAAAGTATTGGAGCTTCAGTTTCAGCATCAGTCCTTTCAATGAGTATTCAGGACTGATTTCCCTTAGGATTGACTGGTTTGATCTCCTTACAATCCAGGGGACTCTCAAGAGTCTTCTCCAACACCACAGTTCAAAAGCATCAATTCTTTGGCACTCAGCTTTCTTTATAGTTCAACTCTCACATCCATACATGACTAGTGGGAAAACCATAGCTTTGACTAGAAGGACCTTTGTCGGCAAAGTAATGTCTCTGCTTTTTAATATGCTGTCTAGAATGGTCATAGCTTTTCTTCCATGGAGCAAGCATCCTTTAATTTCATGGCTGTAGTCACCATCTGCAGTCATTTTGGAGCCAAAAAAATAAAGTCTGTCTCTGTTTCCATTGTTTTCCCATCTATTTGCCATAAAGTGATGGTACTGGATGTCATGATCTTAGTTTTCTGAATGTTAAGTTTTAAGCCAACTTTTTCACTCTCCTCTTTCACTTTCATCAAAAGGCTCTTTAGTTCTTCTTTACTTTCTGCCATAAGGATGCTGTCATCTGAATATCTGAGGCTTGATGTTTCTCCCAGAAGTCTTAATTCCAGCTTGTGCCTCATCCAGCCCTGAATTTAACACAATGTACTCTGCATATAAGTTAAATAAGCAGGGTGACAATATACAGCCTTGATGTACTCCTTTCCCAATTTGGAACCAGTCTATTGTTCCACATCTGGTTCTAACTGTTGCTTCTTGACCTGCATACAGATTTCTCAGGAATCAGGTAAGGTGGTCTGGTATTCCCATATCTTGAAGAATTTTCCACGGTTTGTTGTGACCCACATAGTAACAGACTTTTGCGTAGTCAATAAAGCAGAAGCAGATGTTTTTCTGGGACTCTCTTGCTTTTTAGATTATCCAACAGATATTTGATCTCTGGTTCCTCTGCCTTTTCTAAATCCAGTTTGAACATCTGGAAGTTCATAGCTCACATAATTGTTGAAGCTTGGCTTGGAGAAATTTGGAGCATTACTTTGCTAGCGTGTGAAATGAGTGCAGTCGTGCAGTAGTTTAAACACTCTTTGGCATGCCTTTCTTTGGGATTGGAATGAAAACTGACCTTTTCCAATCCTGTGGCCACTGCTGAGTTTTCCAAATTTGCTGGCATATTGAGTGCAGCACTTTCACAGCATCATATTTTAGGATTTGAAATAGCTCAACTGGAATTCCATCACCTCCACTAGCTTTGTATATAGTGAATCTTCCTAAGGCCCACTTGACTTTACATTCCCAAATGTGTGGTTTTAGGTGAGTGCAAACAACGTCATGGTTATCTGGGTCATGAAGATATTTTTTGTACCATTCTTCTGTGTATTCTTGCCACCTCTTCTAATGTCTTCTGCTTCTGTTAGGTCCATACCATTTCTTTCCTTTATTGTGCCTATCTTTGCATGAAATGTTTCCTTAGGACATCTAATTTTCTTGAAGAGATCTCTAGTCTTTTCCATTCTATTATTTTCCTCTATTTCTTTGCATTGGTCACTAAGAAAGGCTTTCTTATCTATCCTTGCTATTCTTTCAAACACTGCATTCAAATGGGTGTATCTTTCCTTTTCTCCTTTGCCCTTAGCTTCTCTTCTCTTTACAGCTATCTCAGACAGCCATTTTCTTTTTTGCATTTCTTTTTCTTGGGGATGGTCTTGATCACTGACTCCTGTACAATGTGATGAACCGCCATCCATAGTTCTTAAGGCACTCTGTCTATCAGATTTAATACCTTGAATCTATTTGTCACTTCTACTGTATAATCATGAGAAATTTTCTTTAGGTCATACATGAATGTTGTAGTGGTTTTCCCTACTTTCTTCAATTTAAGTGAATTTGGCAATAAGGAGTTCATGATCTGAGCTACAGTCAGCTCCTGGTCTTGTTTTTGCTGACTGCATAGAGCCTCTCCATCTTTGGCTGCTAAGAATATAATCAATCTGATTTTGGTATTGACCATCTGGTGATGTCCGTGTGTAGAGTCATCTCTTGTGTTGTTGGAAAAGGGTGTTTGCTATGACCAGTGCATTCTCTTGGCAAAACTCTGTTAGCTTTTGCCCTGCTTCCTTTTGTACTCCAAGGCCAAATTTGCCTGTTACTCCAGGTATCTCTTGACTTCCTACTTTTCCATTTTAGCCCCATATAATGAAAAGGACATCCTTTTTGGGTGTTAGTTCTAGAAGGTCTTGTAGGTCTTCATAGAAATGTTCAACTTTAGCTTCTTCAGCATTCCTGGTTGGGGCATAGACTAGGATTACTGTGATATTGAATGATTTGCCTTGGAAATGAACAGATATCTTACTGTTGTTTTTGAGGCTGCACCCAAGTACTGCATTTCGGACTCTTTTGTTCACTATGAGGGCTACTCCATATATTCTAAGGGAATCTTGCCCACAGTAGTAGATATAGTGGTCAACTGAGTTAAATTCACCCATTCTAGTCCATTTTAGTTTGCTGATTCCTAAAATATTGATGTTCACTCTTGCCAACTCCTATTTGACCAGTTCTAAACAGTGAAAAAATGCAAAATGGCTGTGTGAGGAGGCAGTACAAGTAGCTGTGAAAAGAAGGGAAGTGAGAAGCAAAGAAGAAAATGAAAGGTATACTCATTTGAATGTAGAGCTTCAAAGAATGGCAAGGAGAGATAAAAAAGCCTTCCTCAGTGATCATGCAAAGAAATAGAGGAAAACAGCAGAATGGGAAAGACTAGAGATCTCTTTAAGATAATTAGAGATACCAAGGGAAAATTTCATGCAAAGATGGGCTCAATAAAGGACAGAAATGGTAACGCCCTAACAGAAGCAGAAGATATTAAGAAGAGGTGGCAAGAATACACAGAAGAACTGTACAAAAAAGTTCTTCATGACCCAGATAATCATGATGGTGTGATCACTCACCTAGAGCCAGACATCCTGGAATGTGAAGTCAAGTGGGCCTTAGGAAGCATCACTACAAACGAAGCTAGTGGAGGTGATGGAATTCCAGTTGAGCTATTTCAAATCCTAAAAGAAGATGCTGTAAAAGTGCTGCACTCAATATGCCAGCAACTTTGGAAAATTCAGCAGTGGCCACAGGACTGGAAAAGGTCAGTTTTCATTCCAATCCCAAAGAAAGGCAATGCCAAAGAATGCTCAAACTACCGCACAACTGCACTCATCTCACATGCCAGTAAAGTAATGCTCAAAATTCTCCAAGCCAGGCTTCAGGAATATGTGACCCATGAACTTCCAGATGCTCAAGCTGGTTTTAGAAAAGGCAGAGGAACCAGAGATCAAATGCCAACATCTGCTGGATCATCGAAAAAGCAAGAGAGTTCCAGAAAAACATCTATTTCTGCTTTATTGACTATGCCAAAGCCTTTGACTGTGTGGATCACAAGAAACTGTGGAAAATTCTGAAAGAGATGGGAATACCAGACCACCTGATCTGCCTCTTGAGAAACCTGTATGCAGGTCAGGAAGCAACAGTTAGAACTGGACATGGAACAACAGACTGGTTCCAAATAGGAAAAGGAGTACATCAAGGCTGTATATTGTCACCCTGCTTATTTAACTTCAATGCAGAGAACATCATGAGAAACGCTGGGCTGGAGGAAGCACAAGCTGAAATCAAGATTGCTGGGAGAAACATCAGTAACCTCAGATATGCAGATGACACCACCCTTATGGCAGAAAGTGAAGAGGAACTAAAAAGCATCTTGATGAAAGTGAAAATGGAGAGTGAAAAAGTTGGTTTAAAGCTCAACATTCAGAAAATGAAGCTCATGGCATCTGGTCCCATCACTTCATGGCAAATAGATGGGGAAACAGTGGAAACAATGTCAGACTTTATTTTGGGGGGCTCCAAAATCACTGCAGATGGTGACTGCAGCCATGAAATTAAAAGATGCTTACTCCTTGGAAGGAAAGTTATGACCAACCTAGACAGCATATTTGGCCACCTGACACGAAGAGTTGACTCACTGGAAAAGACCCTGATGCTGGGAGGGGTTGGGAGCAGCAGGAGAAGGGGACAACATAGGATGAGATGGCTGGATGGTATCACTGACTCGATGGACATGAGTTTGGGTAAACTCTGGGAGTTGGTGATGGACAGGGAGGCCTGGCATGCTGCAATTCATGGCGTTGCAGAGTCAGACACTACTGAGGGACTGAACTGAACTGAAGACAGCATATTAAAAAGCAGAGACATTACTTTGTCAACAAAGGTCCATCTAGTCAAGGCTATGGTTTTCCCCGTGATAATGTATGGATGTGAGAGTTGGACTATAAAGAAAGTTGAGCACCAAAGAATTGATGCTTTTGAACTGTGGTGTTGGAGAAGACTCTTGAGAGTCCATTGGACTGCAAGGAGATCCAAACAGTCCATCCTAGAGGAGATCAGTCCTGGGTGTTCATTGGAAGGACTGATTTTGAAGCTGAAACTCCAGTCCTTTGGCCACCTGATGCGAAGAGCTGACTCATTTGAAAAGACCCTGATGCTGGGAAAGATTGAGAGCAGGAGGAGAAGGTGATGACAGAGGATGAGATGGTTTGATGGCATCAATGACTCAATGAACATGGGTTTGGGTGAACTCTGGGAGTTGGTGATGGACGGGGAGGCCTGGCATGTTGGATTCATGGGGTTGCAAAGTTCGGACATGACTGAGTGAATGAACTGAACTGAACTGAAACAGTGAAATGAATGCACATTTGTAAAATGTGGTACATTACCTTTTTGGATTGTAGAAGTTCTAAAATATGCATTAATTAACTCAACTGATGCTTTAAGCTAACTGCCTGACCTAATTTGGCTCTAAGGGCACCTAACCAAGTCTAATTAATTTTAGTGATGTCAGATATCACACCAGTTTAATAGAATTTATGAGTTTTTAAATGAATAGCAATCAAATATTTTGACAGAAAGCATACTCCTTGTCACAGGATATTTTGGAGTCTGCCTACCAGCTTAACAAAGTAGTTCCTAGGGTGTATAGCATACTTATTGAAATATATTTCCAGCTAAACCTAGTGTTACAATGCTTCTTCTTAATTCAGAGGCTTCCTACATAGAAGTGTTGAGAAAACAGATTCTCTTTAAAATAATTGAACACTTGTAAAGCTTAGGAGTGTGTTAGATTTTAAATTTGTTAAAACGGATAGCTATTGTTTGGATGGTCTTCACAGACATTTCAGTGATCAATGGCTTATTATTAAACTTTCAAATTAAAATGTTTCTGCATCATACTCATGAATAAAATCTGAAAACAACAAGAATCCCAGGGACCGCGGTGCCTGGTGGGCTGCTGTCTGTGTGGTAGCAGAGTCGGACATGACTGAAGTGGCTTAGCAGCAGCGGCAGCAAACTTCACATCCTCATGGATAATGTGTAAAAGGGATAAATGATTGATTGGCTCTTCATCGTAAGAGTAGTACAGATTTAAGGGAAAAACAAGCAACATTTAGAAAAGTGGATAAAAATAGCAATGGAAAGATATGTGTAAGCAGGCATTTTAATTGTTCTGTTGATGGAAGTATAAAATGGCATACCTTTTAGGATGAATAATCAGGAAATTGTAATCCCAAATTTATCATGTGCAAACTCTTACCTTACTATTGTATCTTTAAAGTTTTATTCTAAAGAAAAAATAGATAAGATGGTGTATTTTTAACTAAAGTATAAAATTAATAGAAAATGTATATGTCCCAAGGTAAGAAATAGGAAATAAATAATATAGTAATATACTGTTATAAAGCTGTTATATTAATGAATGTTAAAATTGTTTAAAAGGGTAAGATTGCACTGACATTGATGTGAGTTAATTAGACTATAAAATAAGCAAGCAAGGTAAAAAAAAAAAATTGGATTATTCTAGGTAAAAATCCCTAAGCACTGTCCAACTGATTTTTCCAAGCACCTGAGAAATTTCTGTTGGCCTTTGGAATACGCTCAGCAAGCCTGAAATGCCAGGAAGTTCATACTCTTGTGGGTATCCTACAGCCTAAGTAATACCTGGGAGTTTGTGAGCTTCCCTGGTGGCTCAGATGATGAAGAATCTGCCTCCAACGGAGAAGACCTGGGTTTGATCCCTTGGTTTGGAAGATCCCCTGGAGAAGGGAATGATTCCACTATTCTTGCCTGGAGAATCCTATGGACAGAAGAGACTGGCAGGCTGTAGTCCATGGGGTCACAAAGAGTCAGACATGACTGAGCAGCTAACACTTTCACTTTATTGGGCCCTGATGGCTCAGATGTTAAAGAATCTGCCTGCAATGCAGGAGACTTAAGAGACACAGGTTTGATCCCTAGGTTGGAAAGATCCCCTGGAGGAGTGCATAGCAAACCACTCCAGTATTCTTACTTAGAGAATCCTATGGACAGAGGAGGCTGGTGGGCTACAGTCCACACAGTTGCAGAGTCCAACATGAAATGACTTAGCATGGATGCACTTAGTTTCTCACTGGCTGGGGCTTCAAATCATGTTCACTACAGTTTTCCTGAGATTCCCAGATGGATTGGTCTCTGTCTCCCACAGGGGTAATTTATCCATTAATTCCCATAATCTCTCACAGGCGTAACTAATCCATTAACAGTAGACTTTCTTTCTGTCCGTATATCCCTTCTGCTCTATGGGTGCTCCTGGATTCACCTCCCAGATAAAACAGATTCCTCTGTAATTTTATTCAGAGTCTGCTTATAGGAGAATCCAATGTGAAACAATACTTTTGTGTGTGTTGTATAGCTTGTGTGTATGTATATAAGGCAATAGAAATGGACACCAAAATGTTAACAGTGCTTCTCCATGTAGAATGATTATAAGTGCTGCTTACACTTGTCTGTGTTATATGATTTATTTTTCAAGACAGTGTGTTATTTGTAGAAGGAAATTTTATGTACCAGAAGAGGCAGTGCACTGGGCCTTCTGGGTATACTGAGTCCTAGACTGAGGAAAGAAATGCTTCAGATGCGGAGGGAAGAGGTTTGTAGTTCATATAGTTCCTTCTTCCAGAAGGATTGCCCCTTCTGTTCTGGAACTTCACAGGGTATAGGCTGAAGGTGAATTCCTCAATGGACCTGCAGTGAGCAACTGGAGCAGGCAAAAGTAAAGGAAATGAGGGGCATTCATTATAAAAGAAAGAGAAACTCAAACTCCTGGCTTTCCTATAGCTGGTTGACTTAGCCCGCAGTAGGAATGATGTACTAAAAAAAGAATGATTTCTTCATTTCTTTTCTTGCTAGAAGACCCTGTCAGTCTTCTTTACTGCTGTTTTTTGTAATTGCTTTTAAATACAACTAACCCATTTAAAATAATTGAAGTTCATTAAAATAATGTAAAAGAATATACTTATCAGTGTCTTCATGTCATGGTGAAGACATATTTATAACAGTAGCATACGTTCACATGAGGAATGTCAACACTGAATATATACTTTGAAGAGAATACAAATGTTTAAGAATAGAACTACTGATTACTTACAGTCTGCATTAATTTTTTCATTTTGAAAGACAGTGATTTATTATATTCCTATATATTTTACTTGCCTGTAAAATTCTCTATTTACTCCCTAATAATTAATAGTATAATAAATTTTTGTTATAAAAATTAGACATCTTGCTCAAAATTTGATTTTCACTTATTAAATTAATGAACTGAAAGATAAATTTAAAGACATACCTTTCTGTTATGTGATTCATTAATGTCATGGATTGGTGATTTTATGTTATTAAGCATTAATGTGCTGTTCACGCCATTTAGTTCTATATTGAACAAAAGTTTAGCAAGATTTTTTATTTACTAAAATTGTACATATCAATGGTTCTAATATTCATTTTGTTCTACTCTAAAACTGAGACAGCAGGAAAAAACACAAGTTGGTTGTAAGTCACATTTTCAAATACATGAAATCTATACCATAAACATACTAAGTCAAGTAGACAGTGTTTGAACATTTTTGTGGAAAAATATAACAATATACATTTTGGTATTTTGATTCAGTTCAGTTTAGTTGCTCAGTCATGTTTGACTCTTTGCAACCCCATGGACTGCAGCACGCCAAGCTTTCCTGTCCGTCATCAACTCCCAAAACTTGCTCAAACTCATGTCCATTGAGTTGGTGATGACATCCAACTATCTCATCCTCTTTCTTCCCCTTCTCCTTCTGCCTTCAATCTTTCCCAGAGTCAGGGTCTTTTCTAATGAGTCAGTTCTTCACATCAGGTGGTCAAAGTATTGGAGTTTCAGCTTTAGCATCAGTCCTTCCAATGAATATTCAGGACTGATTTCCTTTAGGATTCACTGGTTTTTTTGATTATGGAACAGAAAAACAAAAAAGATTAACTGCCAAATAAAATTTTATCACCTTTGTTATTGTGATACTTGCATTATATTCTATTACTGTCTATTTGGTCAAGTTAAATTTAAAGTTCTATCTGTAGCACTACTGAATGTCTATGGGGCAAAATTGTATTTAAGAAACATGTCATAAAATAATGCATAGGAGTTCTCTGTTATGTGTGGATTCATATTATTTGCTGAAACTCCGAATTGTTGTCACAAAGATTTAGCCTAAACTTTAGTACCAGACACAAGCTGATTTTGAAGTACTTCCGCTTTGTGTATCAAGAAAGTAAAAATATAAAATAGAATCAGTGACTCTCCTTGGGCACAATAGAAAATGTTGTTGTTCAGTCACCAAGTTGTATCTGAGTCTTTGTGACCTCATGGATTGAAGCATGCCAGGCCTCCCTGTCCATCACCAACTCCTGGAGCTTGCTCAAACTCATGTCCATCGAGTTGGTGATGCCATCCAACCATCTCATCCTCTGTCATCCCCTTCTCCTGCCTTCAGTCTTTCCCAGCATCAGGGTCTTTTCCAGTGAGTCAGTTCTTCGCATCATGTGGCCAATGTATTGGAGCTTCAGCTTCAGCATCAGTCCTTCCAGTGAATAGTCAGGATTGATTTCCTTTAGGATAGACTGGTTGGATCTCCTTGCAGTCCAACGGGCTCTCAAGAGTCTTCTCCAACACCACAGTTAAAAAGCATCAATTCATTGGTGCTCAGCCTTGGTGGCTCAGACAGTAAAGCGTCTGCTTGCAATGCAGGAGACCTGGCTTTGATCCCTGGGTTGGGAAGATCCCCTGGAGAAGGAAATGGCAACCCACTCCAGTACTCTTGACTGGAAAATCCCATGGACAGAGGAGCCTGGTAGGCTACAGTCCATGGGGTCGCAAAGAATAGGACATGACTGAGCGACTTCACAGCCTTCTTCATGGTCCAACTCTCACATCTGTACCTGACTACTGGAAAAACCATAGCTTTGACTATATGAACCTTTGTCAACAATGTGATTAAGCAAGGTTTATTATTAAGAAGGTTTTTTATTGCAAGGTTTATAATTAAGGCTACGACAGAGGATGAGACGGTTGGATGGCATCACTGACACGATGGACATGAGTTTGAATAGGCTCCAGGAGTTGTTGATGGACAGTGAGGCCTGGCATGCTGCAGGCCACGGGGTTGCAAATAGTAAGATATGACTGAGCGACTGAACTGAACTGAACTGATTATTAAGAATAAATTATTATAGTGTAAACATGGGATTTTATGTACTGGTTTATCTGTGAAATTTGATCTAATGGAACTAAAGGCAAAAAGTTGGAGTAAATATTTTAAAATATATAATAGAAAACATTTCTTATATAGGGCATTTTTATATGAAGTTTTAAAAATATAATATTTGATAAATTTTAAATATTTTATTTTAGCAAAACTCAAATGCAAATGTTTAGGGTAAGATAAAAAACACATGCTGTTGAATAGACCTAGGCAATGTCATTTTTGTCAGTATATACAAATTAAAATATTCTTAAAACAAGCATGTGCTGTGTTGCTGCGCTTAGTTGCTCAGTCATGTCTGACTCTTTGCGACCCCATGGACTATAGCCTGCCAGGTTCCTCTGTCCATGGGGCTTCTGCAGGCAAGAATACTGGAGTGGGTTGCCATACTCTCCTCCAGGGGATCTTCCCAACCTAGGAATCCAACCGGGGTTGCCTGCATTGCAGGCAGATTCTTTACCAGCTGACCTATCACGGAAGCCCCAAAATAAGCATAGAGAGCAAAAAGATGAAGCTTAGCTTGGGGAAATATTAATTGCAAATCAATCCATTTATTAAAGTATGCATTACAGAACAGCTTATAGAATAATGTTAGGCCTACTTTCTGATGTTATGAATAGAGCTGTGCATTTAATTAAAAGATAAATTCTAAATTAAAATTTCCTATTTGGAACAAAAAATTCTTGTTTGGTACAGAAAAGTCTCAAGTCTAAGACAGTGAACTGATTTTTTGTGTGCTTTGTGCATCTGTAATATTTTAACAGTCTAAAGCTCTGTCTGGGAGTTGGTGATGGACAGGGAGGCCTGGCGTGCTGCCATTCATGGGGTCGCAAAGAGTCGGGCACAACTGAGCGACTGAACTGAACTGAACTGAAAGCTCTGTCCTTGTTGACATTTCATTTTACTTGTATGACTCAATTTTAATGTTAAAAGAGATAAAGAGATAAATGATTAAAAGTACAGTGAAAGTAGCATATTATTTTAAAAAACATTTTTGCCTCATAAAAGAACCTCTAATTTCTTGTATTTCCATGCTTGACTAAAATGGAAAAAATAGAATAACCATCTGTTTATTAAAATGGAAATAATAGAATAACCACCTATTGTTATTAATTGTGGTGGTTATTTTATTTACTAATTGTCAGGTATTTTGCTAAGCATTTATAATACATTAATTCATGCAGTCATCAAAATAGCCTGGTTAAATAGATCATTGTTCCAGTTTAATAGATAACATTGTTGAAGCTAAATGCCCATCAAAGATCACATGACTTCTCTGCAGCAAAGTTGGGATTTCAGTAGGTTTATTTCAGAATGGAGGCTTGGATTACTTAGTATAACAGTGAAATATTCCTGTTGCTTATTTGTAAAGACCATGCTGCTTTCCCTATTCTTGTGTTTGCAAGTCTTTATAACATTTTAATATTTTATAAAATTTTTTATATTTACAATATACACTTTTTTCTATATCCTTTGAAAGGCTGTCATATCAAAACACCATCCCAAAACTATTGATAACATACATCTTGTACTTAGTCTCCCTTCCTCAATTTCTAAGATTAAGAGAGAGTTTTCATTTTAAGAATAAAGTTCTGTTTTGTATGGGCAGTGACCAGGCCCATCAGTGTAAGGTGGTTAAAAAAAAAATCTTTCCTACCATTAGATTGCTGCCACATCCTTGTTCTACCATTTACCGACCAGCTGCCACTGGAAAAGTTAATTATCTGCTCTTTGCCTCTGATGCCGTCTTTGTAAAATAAGCAAACCAACAATACTTCTGGAGTTGTGGTGATGATTAATGTACATGCTGCTAAGTTGCTTCAGTCCTGTCCGACTCTGTGGGACCCCACAGACGGCAGCCCACCAGGCTCCGCCCTCCCTGGGATTCTCCAGGCAAGAACACTGGAGTGGGTTGCCATTTCCTTCTCCAATGCAGGAAAGTGAAAAGTGAAAGTGAAGTCGCTCAGTCGTGTCCAACTCGTAGCAACCCCATGGACTGCAGCCTACCAGGCTCCTCCGTCCGTGGGATTTTCCAGGCAAGAGTACTGGAGTGGGGCGCCATTCAATGTACATACACTGTTTCAAATGGTGATTAGTACTTTCAGGTATTATAATGAAGATGATGATAGCTAATAAAATATATCAGGTGCTCATGTACTTACTCTGTACCATGGATTCTTATTACTATTTATTTTTACTTTATTTCCTCTTCCTTTTAAAATCTTGATGACTTGTTGGGGGGAAGATACTTCACTTTTTCGTTGCATTAAATGTACAAGCTTCCTTGACACAAAATAAAAACAAAACTTAGTGGCTTGTAGGAAGTTTATATTGTTTCTGTTCTTTTGGTCCAGTGTACCAAGTATAAATTCAGCTACTTTCTCATCAATCACTGCAAGTATGTGGGTTTGGCATTGCATACTGGTTGGTTAATAGCTCTAATGATGTTCTCAGCGGTAGGATGGCTTTTTTAGCACAAGTCTCAATCTTCACTAATATTACTGTGCAACATTCTCTTTTATCATTTTGTCACTTTCCTGATGGATTTTTGTACACTGAGGTATTTGTAAAATCTACCACCTGTCAATTTTAGTATTACATTTTCATTACAAAAGGTAAGCTTTCTAAATGTTTCATTTCTAGCTTACAAATGTTCACTTCTTTCCCTTTCAGGAGAATCATTTCCTTCTTGCCATGAAACAGTTTATAAAATCCAAATTCATCCTAAATTTCTTCTTCTGCAAAGGTACACAATAATATGTATCTTTTAGGTATTTTCAAGTAACTCTATATTCCTTTAGGTTCCATATTCATCATTATCCCAGTGAATTAGTAAAAATAAAATCATCTTTTGAGATGAAAAGAAAATGCCTTTAAATGTTCCTAGAATCAAACTAAGAGGATACATCTGCAGGGAAATTCTAATTAATCTATTTCTTATTGTATTGTCTTATTGTAAAATTTAGCATTCAGAATTAACTATTTGAGCAGAAGCTCCAGTACTTTGGTCACCTTGGAAAAGTCCCTGATGCTGGGAAAGAAGGAGTGCAGAAGGAGAAGAGGGCATCAGAGGAGGAGATGGCTGGATTGCATCACAGATGCAATGGACATGAACTTAGGCAAACTTCGGGAGATGGTGAGGGACAGGGAGGCCTGGCATTGTTCAGTCCATGCGATCACAAAGAGTTAGACCTGACTGGGCAACTGAACAACAGAAATTTTAAAATTTAGATCCATTATCAGCAAGATATATTTTGGTTGTTTCTGATGATTAAGTATACTTACATAGATAAACTTATTGTGTATCCCATTAAATTTAAATTTAAAAGGAATTGATTTTTTTCTCTACCAAATTTAATGACATATTCTTAGGAAAAAAATGTTTACTATTGAAGAGAAAGCAAGGCATATATGTCCTGGACCCTTTTCAAAATTACTTCTGAAACTTACTAAGGAAGGCTAATAAGCTAGAGTAGGTAGTAAGTAACAGACAGGAAACCAAATGATTACAGATGCATATGTAGGAAAACCACAAAGAAAGTGGAAATATTATTTTCATTAAATATAGACTCATCTAATAATCTAATTGGCCTTATCATTTTGAGGCTCCCAAATCCCTTGAAAACCTGATGATAAGTATGAACTAACCCCCTGCCACACACACACACACAAACCCGGAAAAATGCACATCCCAAAGTCTATCCAAAACAAAAAACAAAAACAAAGGTCAAGAATAATCTTAGTTCTGTCAACATAGCAAGTAGCAGTAAAGTTTATCCCCACTATCTTCAGTGGTACGTCCTACTTATCTTTAAATAAACTGAGATTTTCTTAGATCTGTGCTGTTCTGTTTTTTCATGCCCATATTTCAGTAGCCAACAACAATCTCCCAATTCAGTTTTCTCATCCCCATCAAATTATTGTAGAGGACATAAGTCCCTTGATCCCTCCACATTTTCACATTTAGTCTTCTGAGCAAACCGGTTTCTCCAGAGCTCAGAACTATTAACCATTTCAAATTCTCTCCCTAATTTCTCTGTGAGTCAGTTCTTGATTTCATCATATTTACTTGAGAACAAATCACTTTAAATCTGTCTTAGGATCTATCCAGGTTACTTCTACTCCAGGCTGAGTAGTGTTGCTAGAAAAAAAAAAAATAATGTATCTTCAAAATAAGTAGTTTATTGTCACTACAAATTTCTGATAGCACCAGTTATCCTCTGAAATTATTTTACTGGTTTTTGGTCAATTCAGTCTCCCACTCTTGTTTTTTTCCAAATACAGGCTATTTTTTCCAAATACAGGCTATTTTCCTTTAAGCCTTCTAACTAACTCTTAAACCTATTCACCAATGGGCAGATAATTCTTTTATTTCAAAGAAGACAGGTTCTATCATATGGTAAATACCTAATGATCTAAATTCTAAGTTGCCAGCAGAATGATCTTTCAGAGAGGGAGAAAAACACAACTACTTCCATATATTCTAAAAGGTAGTAGTAATAAGAAAATGGGGACCACAGTGGTACAATTGCTAGAAATTGATTCTTCTAATGATTAGAATGAATGATTTAATAAAAGATATTCATGTTAAGATATCCAATAGTAAGTTGGGTATTTAGATTCCATAACCTTCGGTTATACAGGTTGAAGTTCAACAGAGAAATTTTATTCAATGTGTAAATCAGATTACTATATATTAGAGCTGTAGCTCAGTTTGATAAGATTGTCAAGAGAGCAGAATATGAAAAACACCTGACTGATGGTCAGTATTCTATTCTAATCCATAGTCTAGTAGTTGACCCCATGTACTACTGCTGCGTCGCTTCAGTCGTGTCTGACTCTGTGCGACCGCATAGACGGCAGCCTACCAGGCTTCCTGTCCCTGGGATTCTCCAGGGAAGAACAGTCCATGGAATTCTCCAGGCCAGAATAGTGGAGTGGGCAGTCTTTCCTTTCTTCAGGGGGTCTTCCTAACCCAGGGATCGAACCCAGATGTCCTGCATTTCAGGCAGATTCTTTACCAGCCAAGTCACAAGGGTAGCCCAGTCTAATCCATAGAAAGTAACATTATCAAAGGGAAAGTTTTACAATGGTTTGCATTCAACTTCCCTTCTGTCCAATGGGGCAGACTTCAAGACATTCTTCTCTCTTGTTTAATCTTTTGTTAAGGTACAGAGTTTGTTTTGACCTAAGTTAAAATTTTTTACTGACAGCATAGTGGATACTTGTCATGGTTTCAAAACAAGCATTCCTTGTTTTGACTAGGTAAATATATAATTCATAAACAAATTAAGACAATTTTAGGAGAAAATAAAATATGAGCTATTAATAAATATACCAGGCCAGGACCCAGGACATATCTAGACAAACTGTATTATGCAGTAACTCTAATTTTGAGTTTATTTTCTATTTTCTATGAAAATAAAGAATTTAAACTAGGCTAGACTGGGATCATTTCTCTTGATTGCTTTTACATCCTAGAGAAGAATTTAAATGTCTCAGAAATCAGCGTCAGTGAAATCTGCCAACCTTGTCCTTTTTCCTAATCTTCTAGGATTTGTTCTCAGATTTTGGCAACTTCTAACAACTCTTGGGAACACAAAGAGTGCATTCTGTACCTTCACATTAGAGTTTGACCTCTCATCAGCAAGAAACCCATCTCCTTACTGCAAAACAACAGCAAGAGCAATATTAATCACTGAAGTGTTTTTCTAAGGGCTGACAACTCTCCTAGAATAACAGTTAATCCGTTTATTCCCTCCTTTGCATTCACACTCTTCCTCTGTCTCTTCAAGTGAGCAATCATGAGCAAAATCTTTCCCCTACAACAGAAACAAAATAAAATATGTATGTGAAATCCTCAATTGTCATTCTATCTCATTTCTTATAATGAATGCTTTCATCCATTGTGGCAGCCACTCTGGTTTTCCACCCAGTAGGCACTCCATCTGCCATTATTCTTCCTCACTGGAAAGAGGAGGAATTAATTTCCTTTGGGTAATCTTCTGACATGCAATCAGGATCTCAGAAGTTATGGTTATAATCCTTACTTACCTTGAGGCCTTGGGGTGAATGATGAGTGGTCTAAGCCAATCATAAAAGTCTTGTTACTCTAGCTATTGATTGGTTTAAGTACAGCTCTGTGTCACAAACATAAGCAATGAGATGAGATAAAAATCTTACTTCTTAGAAAGTGTTCTTTTGCTAGACAAAAGATGAGAAAAATAAATAAAAAGCCCAGTACAACATCAGATGATGTTTCTCATGTGTTGCCTAAAATTGTAGAAATCATCATTTATTAATAGACTGAGACTTCACTGGCTAAGTAGGGCAAGAAAAAAGGATCAGAACATGCTCGATACCATTGAGCCCTGAAACCACTGAGTCCTGAATTAACTTTCCCTGGAATGACCTCTTCTCTGGACTTCATTATGTGTAAAAACAAAGGGCTAGTATTTAGCCTACTTTTACTTGGGTCTTCAGTGAAAGAAACCTATGTGACATATCCAAATTTCTTATACAGGTAGCCTTGAAAATATGTTTGTCTACTTATAATAAATATTACATTGTTATAAGCTTTAATAATAAACATAATAAAATCAAATGCATTCAACTGATGGAGATGTTATCATATCAAAAAGAGTCACCTGTGTGTATATCAAATTATGCAGTTTCTCATTTCCATTACCAGAAAATCAGATTCTTCATTGAAAATAACTATAGATCTAGAGTTGGTTAATAATTCAAACTATCAAAAATATTGGTCATATTTATCTAAGTTTTTACTTCTTCAAGGAAGTTGTGACTACACTGTCAGCTACTTTTTCTGAAAATTACACTCTTTTTCTTTTATACAAAATGTACATTTATTTATTTTGTGGCGACAAGTTTTATCATACATAGAACCAAAGGGCCTCCATTGTTTTCTGTTTATCTGTGCAGGAGAGAATCACCTTTATTTTTTTCACTTGCTTCTATTTTTTTTTTTTTCACGTGATCATCTCTCCCCCTGACAAGGATGTTATCCTGGAAACTTTCTGAGCAGTAATAGGAGATCCTTCTATCTAAAACTGCTCTTGTTCTACATCTTGATGCATATTCTTGTTACACGTCTTAGCTTTCATAAGCAACTCTGGTGAGTCACTTAAAACCACACAGGAGAGTTATAGTCCATTCTTCTGTGAGAAGTATATCACCTCCAACCACAGAAAATTAACACTTCACTGAGGGAGTAATTGCTTATGTAGGATTGCCAAAACACTTCCCCCAAATTTTGCACTTTGAAGTAGTGGAAGATTTTATTCTTTGTTTGAACTGAGCTTAAGCTTCTTGATGATGTAGTTATTGCTAAAGTTTTGGTGAGCATGTTATTTACTGAAATAGTGCTTATTTTTTATAGAGAATCATGGTGATAATATCACTTGAGTCTTGATATCAGGGATTGTTATGCTTCTTTTAAAAAAATGATTCACTTTAAGAAATCATGTTGTTCCTTCTTTGAGTAATTTTCTAGAAACCTCATGAGTGCTCAGTCACTAAGTCATGCCTGACTGTTTGTGACCCTGTGGACTGTATAGCCCACCAGGCTCCTCTGTCCATGGGGACTTCCTGGCAAGAATACTGGAGTGGGTTGCCATTTCCTCCTCCAGGGATCTTCTTGACCCAGGGATGGAATCCGATCTCCTGTGTCTTCTGCATTGGTAGACAGATCCTTTACCACTGAGTCACCCAGGAAGCCCCTAAAAAACCTCAGAGGTAACAATATAGCCTATATCTAGAAAAGTGTAACCATAAAATGTATGTATAATTAATCTCACTCTGTTTCTTATTTTTATTGCTTTTCTTCTTGTCTTTAAGAGCAATTTTTTTAAAAATTTTGTGTTTATCATTCCTCTGCTTAAAAAAAAACTATTAATTTATTATTTATGGCTGCACTGGATCTTTGTTACCATGCAGGCTTTTCTCTAGTTGCAGTGAGCAAAGGCTATTCTTCCCAGCAGTGTGTGAGCTTCTCATTGCAGTGGCTTCTCTTGCTGCAGAGCACGGGCTCTAGAGCATAGGATTCAGGAATTGCGGTACCCCAGCTTAGTTGCTTGGTGGCACATGGCATCTTCCCAGACCAGGGATCAAACCCATGTTCCCTTCATTGGCAAGTGGATTCTTAACCACTGGACTACCAGGAAAGTCCCAACACTTAACTTTTGTTGAAATTTCCTCACTGATTTACCATGTCTCACACCTCCACCCTACTGCTGCTGCTGCTAAGTCGCTTTAGTCATGTCTGACTCTGTGCGATCCCATAGACAGAAGCCCATGAGGCTCCCCCATCCCTGGGATTCTCCAGGTAAGAACACTGGAGTGGGTTGCCATGTCCTTCTCCAATGCATGAAAGTGAAAAGTGAAAGTGAAGTCGCTCAGTTGTGCCCGACTCTTAGCGACCCCACCCTATTCTAATTCAATTTGTCATCAAATTATGAAGGTTGTTAAGTTTAAATCTCTTATTAAATTATTTAATTTCCAGTAAAATCATATTAGGACAGGTTCCTAGAATCTCTTTTTTAAAGCTATAAGAGTTATCTATGTTCCCGTTGGTTCCTCTCTAATCCATTCTGCTCACTGAAGGCAAGTGATCTTTTCAAAATAAAATTATAATTGTGTGCTTCTATACCATAACTTCTGTCAGAGCAAAATTAAACATAAAAAAATCTTCAAATTTTTCTAATTGCCCTGTATAAAACCACCAAATCTTTCAGGATTACAAGGCCTAAGGGAAGCTGTTTCCAGTGTCTCTTTGTTACTGGCCGAGATGATGAAAGAGAAACTTCCAACCTCTTAGAAGATGAGAAGGTGGTTTCCACCCTTCCTTCACTCTCCTTCCCTGTTCTTCACTAAAGATAACATATTTTATCTGGTTGGGGAGTTTGAAAAAGAGACTGAGAATACATATTTCACATCTTCTACACACTTTCTTTGTCTCACAAACAAATAAATGTAAGTCTCCCCTCAAGGGGAATGTGTCAACTGAAAAAAATGCACAACCTAAAAGTTGAGAATTATGTTTTATTCAGCAAACAAAGCTGAGGACTTCAGTCCAAGATATAGGATCTCAGATAACTGAGAGACTGTTCCCAAGAGATAAGCAAGGAAGCAGGATATATAGGAGTTGTTGCAACAAAGATCAAGTAATCAGAACATCAAAAAGTTGCTATTAATTAAAGAAAACTAGATACCTCAAGGAATTTAGTGTTTATCTGTTTATGGAAAGATGGAAAAATCAGTACTCATTGAAATACGTTCTTTGATATGTACTTCTGCTATCTGGGGTCAGTACCCTCTGCTTTCTCATCCTGAGTCTTTCAGGTGCACCAGTTGGGGGATGATGGCTTCAGTGGCTAACTGCAAGATGGCAGGCATCCTGTTTCTATCCTGAGTTCCCTCAGGGCTCACCGTTGGGACAGCTGTAATGTGATGGTTTGATGGCTGCAAGCATCATTTACTGATATGGCAGGCAACATTTTTTTTTTTTTTTTAAATATAAATCCAAAGATGGGCTTCCCAGGTGACTCAGTGGTAAAGAATCTGCCTGTCAATGCAGGAGATGTGAGTTCAGTCCCTGGGCTGGGAAGATCCTCTGGAGAAGGAAATGGCAACCCACTATAGTTTTCTTGCCTGGGAAATCCCCTGGACAGAGAGGCCTGATGGGCTACAGTCCATGGTGTTGCAAAAGAGTCAGACACTGCTCAGTGACTAAATATTAGCAACAACAACAAATCCAAAGCTAGAGACTTGGCAGGCAGGAGTGGTGTATTCATTTCCTAAGGCTTCTGTAACAAAGTACCACAATGTGTGTAGCTTAAAACAAGAGAAATGTATTGCCTAGTTTTGGAGGCTAGAAGTCTAGAATAGAGGTGTTGGTAAGGCCAGGCTCCTGTAGAGGAGAATTTTTCCTTGCTTCTAACTTCTCTAAATAGTCATTGATCATTGAAGTTTTGTGGTTTGCTGCTACATCACTCCAATCTTTTCCTCTCTGCTCACACAATATTATCTCTATGCGTCTCTGTTTCTCCATATGACATTTTCTTCTCTGTGTCTCTGCCTTTATTTTAAATAAGGATTCCAATCTTATTGGATTAGGGCCCATGCTACTCCTATGTGACCTCGTTTTAACTAATTACATCTGCAGTAATCCTATTTCCAAATAAGTTTATATTCTGAGGTACCAGGAGTTATGGTGACTGCAGCCATGAAATTAAAAGAGGCTTACTCCTTGGAAGGAAAGTTATGACCAACCTAGATAGCATATTCAAAAGCAGAGACATTACTTTGCCAACAAAGGTCCGCCTAGTCAAGGCTAAGGTTTTTCCAGTGGTCATGTATGGATGCGAGAGTTGGACTGTGAAGAAAGCTGAGCGCCAAAGAATTGATGCTTTTAAACTGTGGTGTTGGAGAAGACTCTTGAGAGTCCCTTGGACTGCAAGGAGATCCAACCAGTCCATTCTGGGGGAGATCAGTCCTGGGTGTTCTTTGGAAGGAATGATGCTAAAGCTGAAACTCCAGTACTTTGGCCACCTCATGCGAAGAGTTGACTCATTGGAAAAGACTCTGATGCTGGCAAGGATTGGGGACAGGAGAAGGGGACGACAGAGGATGAGATGGCTGGATGGCATCACTGACTCAATGGACATGAGTTTGAGTGAACTCTGGGAGTTGGTGATGGACAGGGAGGCCTGGTGTGCTGCACTACATGAGGTCACAAAGAGTTGGACACGACTAAGCAACTGAACTGAACTGAATATCATTCATTTATTCAGATCTAGAAACTATCTACTCTACTTAGGCTCTAAGGTAGGTGCATAACAGAGATAACTGTGAGGATAAATACCCAAACACCAGTTACAGCATAGTGTGATAAGATAAGAGCTGTAATAAGGCCGTTAAACAAGTTTTATGATGCAGCTGAAGATGTGGAGGGTCAGTTAGAAGCCCAAAATTGACTTCACAGAGGCAAGCTTTGAAACAGTGGGAGAAAGATGTCAGGGAGGTTAGCTGAAGAAAGGCATATCTTGTGCAAAATATACAGGGACCTGGAACCCACCATAGAGGATCTACATTGTGTGTTACAAGATACCATTTCTTCAATCTAGAAGGCTCTGGACTCTCTCTCAGCCTGACAAATTCCTTCACACATATCACATCAAGTGATAACTTGAATAAAGGTATCCATGATTCCTCCAGGCAGATCTTATGCACTTTGTTGTTTACTGTTTGGAAAAATTTGCTTCATTCTCTTGTGAATTATTTGCTAACATGTATGCCTTTGGATTGGGAGGTAATCCTGGGCGGAGAGCATTTTCCCCCTACTATATAATAGTGCCTGTTGTATCCCTTGGTACAGAGCAGGAGATCAATAATTACTTATTGAATGAATGAATATCTACTCACAAGAGAAGTGTGGAATTGAAGTTCCCAGACTAATCCTTTAAGAATGTGTCTCTGAACATGAACATAGTTGAAAGTGTCATGAAGATTTTGTGTATTTGGATAATTATATCCAAAGTTCATTTTTCACAGTAAGAATTTTTCAATACGGAAATGATATTCAAGATTCAGTTGTGTCCAGATACAGAAAATACCTGTTTTCTAAATGAAGAAAATAGATATTATAGCCATAATTAATGTCAATGCAGTTGGCAGGAAGTTAGCATGGGAATATATTTATTCTGTCTTTAAAAATATAGATGTTATTTGAGTTAGTCCTAATGCTTCTCTTAAATTATATAAAACCTTTCATCAGTATTAACAACTGAATTCTATTTGGTCCCTATTTTTAACTGTCATCATGCTAGTCAAAAATTTTAGAGGCTGTGTTCTTCCAAAATATTCATTAGTGCTTTTGAATGAAGCTGTATTATTTTGACCAGGAATTTAATGTTTTATGTTTTATTTGAATAGCAAATTACCTAGGAGATCAAGATAGTTTAACCCATTTGATAGTTGTCAATTATACTAGGTTCTTCACTAATGTGGTGATCCACACAGTCAAAGGGTTTGGCATAGTCCATAAAGCAGAAATAGATGTTTTTCTGGAACTCTCTTGCTTTTTCGATGATCCAGTGGATGTTAGCAATTTGATCTCTGGTTCCTCTGCCTTTTCTAAAACCACTTTGAACCTCTGGAAGTTCACGGTTCACGTATTGCTGAAGCCTGGCTTGGAGAATTTTAAGCATTACTTTACTAGTGTGTGAGATGAGTGCAATTGTGCGGTAGTTTGAGCATTCTTTGGCATTGCCTTTGTTTGGCTTAAAGCTCAACTTTCAGAAAACTAAGATTGTGGTATCTGGTCCCATCACTTCATGGCAAACAGATGGGGAAACAGTGGCAGACTTTGTTTTGGGGGGCTCCAAAATTAGATGATGACTGCAGCCATGAAATTAAAAGACACTTGCTCCTTGGAAGCAAGGAGCCAACCTAGACAGCATATTAAAAAGCAGAGACATTACTTTGCCAACAAAGGTCCATCTAGTCAAGGCTATGGTTTTTCCAGTAGTCATGTATGGATGTGAGAGTTGGACTGGGAAGAAAGCTAAGTACTGAAGAATTGATGCTTTTGAACTGTGGTGTTGGAGAAGACTCTTGAGAGTCCTTTGGACTGCAAGGCAATCCACCAGTCCATCCTAAGGGAAGTCAGTCCTGAATATTCATTGGAAGGACTGATGCTGAAGCTGAAACTCCAGTACTTTGGCCACCTGATGCAAAGAACTGACTCATTTGAAAAGACACTGATGCTGGGAAAGATTGAAGGTGGGAGGAGAAGGGGACAACAGAAGATGAGGTGGTTGGATGGCATTACCAACTCAATGGACATGAGTTTGTGTAGACTCTGGGAGATGGTATTGGACAGGGAGGCCTGGCGTGCTGCAGTCCATGGGGTCACAAAGAGTTGGACACGACTGAGCGATGGAACTGAACTCACTAACGTAGAGAAGTTATAATATTTGATGAAATTCCCTCTACTTTCAGATCAGTTCTGATCTCATTGGTATCTATCTAGGAAGGGAAATAAGCAAAGACAAAGAACCACAAGTTGAACAGTCTATGATCAAAGTTGAAAAAAATGAATCTTTAGAGCATAGAGAACATTTTTTATATCACATTAATTATCTAAATAAAACAGAAAGGAGACCAGTTCACTCATTTCTTTCTTTTTTTTTTTTTCCACTCATTTATTTCTAACCTAGATGTTTTGTAGAGATGTCAGGCACAGACATACGTTTGGATAACACAAACTACACATATTGTAGTTATCTAATGGGTGCACTTTAGGGCACTTTACAATCACTTTGTATAAAAACACACTCCCTGAAATTTAGTCACTACATAAAAAATTATATTTTGTATCTAAAATGTGATTCCCTATCTGTCTTAATTTTTATCTAAAGAAAGAAAGTGAAAGCGAAAGCTTCTCAGTCGTGTCCGTCTCTTTGTGACCCCATGAACTATACAGTCCATGGAATTCTCCAGGCCAGAACACTGGAGTGGGTTCCCTTCTCCAGGGAATCTTCACAACCCAGGGTTCAAACCCAGGTCTCCCACATTGCAGGTGTATTCTTTACCAGCTGAGCCACCTGGAAGCCCCCCTCCCCCTTTTTTTTCATCTAACTTCTCTGTAAAAATTCTGTATGAACCTCACAATTTTTGTCTTGAAGCAAAGATTTGCATTTCGGCCTTTATTTTTTTCTAAGTGTTAGTTTACTCACCAAACTAAAAGCAAGTTCCATATCATAATACATTTGCAGTATATTGTCTTTAAAGGTACTACAGAAAAAAATGATTGGGAATTTTAATAACTTCTCAGGTACTTCAGCAGCAAAGAAACTATTTAACAGAATTTGAATTATACAGGCTTTTGAAAATAATTTGCTCCTAGAAAATATAAATATGTTTATGCACATCAGAGAATAAGATATAACTAAATACAAAAAGTTAATCTTCAAAAAAATCAACAAGATGGGAGGCATAAGTTTTTATTAAGAAAATTGTTAAATAGTATATTATATTCTATATAAATAATAAGGCATAATTATCCTCCAAATGTTATCCTCCAAAAGTGGCAAATGAAATAAAAAATTAAAATTGAGCCCCCAAAACTCCAATTCAGACAAATTGAGTTTTTAAAGTGTAAACTAAAAGTAGAAAAATGTATGAGATTTGTCAGTAAACATAATTTTCAATTAAAATACTTCTAAGAGAAGACTAGGGAAAATATTTTATATGTGAATATAAAAGTCTCAATTAACATTGCATTTCCCCATAGGAACTTTGGGCAGAAAAATCCCATGGACAGAGGAGCCTGGCAAGCTACAATCTAAAGGGTTTCAGAGTTGGACAAAACTCTGAGCTTACGAACTTTAATGAAACTAGTGAGACAGTGCTTTTTTTTTTTGGATGGTTTGTAATGACCAATACAATTGCTTCCTTACAGTAAATGTAATAATAATATAATAGTGCTCAATTGTGAACCTCTCTAATGGAACCTGAGTTTAAAATTTATTTTCTTTCCTTCTCTATTATCCTGATGATGATGTTGAACAATAATTAGTATTGAGGCTGCAAAGAATAAAGATCTTTTTTTGAAGTCTTAGGAATTGCAATTCAGGAAACACAGATTTGGGTAATACTGAAAGAGTGTTCCAGGGAAGAGAAAGAGTCAGGGAGTTACAAAAGCTAAAGCAACAGTGTTGTTAAAGTTGTTTTGAGAGAATAACAATTGCCTCTGATGCAAAAGGCTTCTCTGATGGCTCAGATAGTAAAGAATTTACCTGCAATGCAGGAGACCCAGGTTTGATCCCCTGGTGGGGAAGATCTCCTGAAGAAGGGAGTAGCTGAAGTGTTGAAGTGTTAGTCACTCAGTTGTATTTGACTCTTTGTGACCGCATGGACTGTAGCCTGCCAGACTCCTCTGTCTAAGGGATTCTCCAGGCAAGAATATTGGAATGGGTTGCCATTTCATTCCAGTATTTTTGTCTGGAGAATCCCATGGACTGAGGAGCCTGGTGGGCTACAGTCCTATAGTTCTGGAGTCGCAAAAAGTCAGACACAACTGAACAGCTAACACTTTCACTGATGTTAAAAGGAAACACTTGCCCTTAAGGCACAGGCTGTCACTATTTAGTGTCAAAGGCTCAGATTCCATCTAGACTGAGATGTACCATTTCCTTAAGGGCCTCCAGCCTCCATTATAGAGAGTCTTTTAGCAACACAGACTCCATTGTAATTTTCTTTTTTCACTTGGTCCTAAATGTAGTCGAATAGCAATCAGATATAATTCTATGAGTCTTGAAAAAACCACACACAAAAAGTCTACTTGATTTTGCTTTTTCTCTTGATATTTCTAAAGATATAGCCTTTATTTCTTTCAATAGTCCATTGTTTTAAATAAAGTGTAAGTATATAGAAAAAGTCTTATTTTAATAGCTTCAATGGAAATCCATTTTATGTTTTAGTTGATTAAACCAGAAAATTAGCTGCATTTTTTTGTTTCCTGTATTATATCAACATTATGTTCTCTCAGATTTAAATTCTCATAGAACAGAATGTTTTATTTATTGTTTTATCCTCATCATCAATTTTAGGAACAACTAAATAGTTTATTAAATTAAAGTGAGCTATAAAAACCAGTAGTGCACCACTCTCTGGTAGTAGCTATTCCAAAATCCCAATGGAGGTATATTTGGCCAATTAAACAACATTTGAATGAGAGCAAATAGCACATTGTCTAATATCCTTCAAGTTCACAGTTAGAAAATCCTCTTAAATTTCTAGGAAAATAGCAGTGATATGTTTTCAAATATTCTGTATTGACTCAGTGAACAGCCAGAGGTAATGTTATCAATTGCTACCTTGGTTATACTCAATTCAAAGAGCCATTTTTTTAATCTGTCATGAAGCCTATATTTCATTTGAACATCAGCCTGGAATATCCTTGCAATAATTTGGGCACCTGTGTTTTTTATTTTAAATGCTGCAGAGTAGAGAAACATGTTGGGTTGATACAGAACCCACAGCTCACTGTAAAACAATCACAGGTAGCTATAGATGATCCAGTAACACAGGAGCTTATTCCCAAGGGAACAGTCATTCTGGTAGACTGGATAAAAGCCATAGAAAGTATGTTTATCCTGAAAATGGGGACTACCAAAATCCCTCTATAAATGCAAAATAAAACACCCCAGACAAAGCAGCAGATAAGCTTCCTATTCAAGTCAGGTGGGGGCTTGCCAGGTGGTACTCATGGTAAAGAACCTGCCTGCCAATGTAGGAGATGTAAAAGACTAGGCTTCAATTCCTGGGTCAGGAAGATCCCATGGAGGATGAAATGGCAACCTACTCTGGAATTCTTGCCTGGAGAATCCCATGGACAGAAAAGCCTGGTGGGCTACAGTCCACAGGGTTGCACAAAGTTGGACACAACTGAAGTAACTTAGCATGCATGCATTCATAATCCAAATGGGGCTGGCTTTATGATGATTGACAATTGGATGTTTTCACATTTGAAAATGCCCATAATCTGAGTGTTAGAAGAAATAATTTTCCTTTACCCTTCTATGTTATTTTGCTAGGTCTAAAAATGAAATTGATGTAAAACAAATCGATAAGAGAAAGTCAAACATAAGTTTAATAACATGAATATATGGTCAGTTCAGTTCAGTTGCTCAGTCGTGTCTGACTTTTTGTGACCCCATGAACTGCAGCATGCCAGGCCTCCCTGTCCATCACCAATTCCCGGAGTTTACCCAAACTCATGTCCATCAAGTCAGTGATGCCATCCAGCCATCTCATCCTCTGCTGTCCCCTTCTCCTGTCCTCAATCTTGCCCAGCATCAGGCTCTTTTCCAATGAGTCAACTCTTTGCATCAGGTCCTTCCAATGAACACCCAGGACTGATCTCCTTTAGGATGGACTGGTTGGATCTCCTTGCAGTCCAAGGGACTCTCAAGAGTCTTCTCCAACACCACAGTTCAAAAGCATCAATTCTTTGGCCCTCAGCTTTCTTCACAGTCCAACTCTCACATCCATACATGACCAATGGAAAAACCATAGCCTTGACTAGATGGACCTTTGTTGGCAAAGTGATGTCTCTGCTTTTGAATATGCTGTCTAGGTTTAGTCATAACCTTCCTTCCAAGGAGTAAGCGTCTTTTAATTTCATGGCTGCAATCAACATCTGCAGTGATTTTGGAGCCCAGAAAAATAAAGTCAGCCACTGTTTCCACTGTTTCCCCATTTATTTGCCATGAAGTGATGGGACTGGATACCATGATCTTCGTTTTTGAATGTTGAGCTTTAAGCCAACTTTTTCACTCTCCACTTTCATCAAGAGGCTCTTTAGTTCTTCTTCACTTTCTGCTATAAGGGTGGTGTCATCTGCATATCTGAGGTTATTGATATTTCCCCCGGCAATCTTGATTCCAGCTTGTGCTTCATCCAGCCCAGCATTTCTCATGATGTACTCTGCATAAAAGTTAAATAAACAGGGTGACAGTATACAGCCTTGATGTACTCCTTTTCCTATTTGGAACCAGTCTGTTGTTCCATGTCCAGTTCTAACCGTTGCTTCCTGACCTGCATACAGGTTTCTTAAGAGGCAGGTCAGGTGGTCTGGTATTCCCATCTCTTTAAGAATTTTCCACAGTATATTGTGATCCACACATGTTTAGAGAATAAAATTAGCTCAGTAGACTGAAATATAGGCAAAGCAGACAAAGCAAACATTGAAAGGATATGAAAGACCAGGATTAGAAAGAGCCTTGAATAGAGGCCAAGATAAGGAGATTGTGTGTGTGTGTTTGTGCTCAGTCATGTCTCTTTGCTACCCCATGGACTGTAGCCCACCAGGTTCCTTTATCCGTGGAATTGATGTTCAGTTATTAAGCAAGCAAATCTTAGAAATATTATTTTCCTCAGATATCTTCTTCCCTGTTCATATCTAATCCCACCTTAGATAACCAGAGTCCCAAGTTAATGGTTCCCTAATGTGCCACAGAAACTTAAATATTGCTACCAAGCTGCTGCCCACCCAGTGTAGCACAGCCTATAGTCCAGTGCTTCTGAAGTTATTATACAAAGTTTGTATTAAGATTACATTCAAATGATGGTACATTGATCAAAGGGGTTTCATTCCCCCATTGTAGCACTTACCCCATCATATACAAAATCTAATAATACAAGATAGTTCATGCATATAAAAATGACAAAGTTTGTCTGCTATTTCAATTCTTTCAATCTGATTTTAGATTTCTCTTGTGAAAGGTGTATCTGAGTGAACAGAGGAAAAATGGTACTTCTTACACTAAAGCATAAATTTTAGCCTTATTTGCAACTGTCTTCCCAGCGTCAAGATGATTTTCCTTACTGGGTGGGTACCTATATCAATATTATTAATAACAATATCAAGTACTTATTAAGCACATGTACTTTGCAAAGCTCTCCAATATCTCATTTAGTCTTTCCACAACAATTTTCTCATTTTTCATATAAGCATATTTATAGATAAATTAATTCCCTAAAGTCACACAGTGTAAATGAAGGAACTGGTTTTTGAACCCAGGCCCATCTGATATCAAAACCTGAGCTCCAAATATTGAACTCTGTCAGTTACTGCCTCTCACTAGACCATGTACCTTCCATTTCTTAAAACGGAAGATTCTTTTTGATTTCTCATATGATTTGGGAGGAGATATAGAACAAATATTTAGCTTCTCCAATAAAGAGTAAAATAAAAACTATGCCTTTGTTGTCTACACAATGTTGTGTTACCTCATGTTTGCTTGTTTTCCTGGAAATCATTAAAATATTAGGAATAAAATTGCACGTGAAATCAACATTTTTCTTCTGGCTCTAAAGGATGTCATAACTTAGGTTTTATCATTTGCACTTCTGAATAAGCAGTTCCACCATAGCCACAGGCAGTACTTACTTCTTCTAAGGTATCATCTGACTGAATCAGACTACAGGAAAAGGAAATAATTTCTATGTTTTAGATCTTCCTCCTTACTTTAAGCAGTTTTAATCTTTGATTGTTTTGATAAGACTTATATAGCAGTTGCATATTTATCTTTCAATGAATGGTAAAATCATGACCTCTAGATATTGGGAAAATACATGCCAGTGTGATACTTTCAAAATAATTATCAAAATTATCTCTGTCATTTTACCTTGAGCAAAAATTATGGATAAAACTAAAAAAATATATTTTCAAGTGAGTAAATTTTCAAGTGAATAAAAACTTAAATTTGACATTGAGATTCCCAAGGAGGCCAGGTCTAGAACTCTGACCAGCCATTTGTCTTCACTGATACTTCATTTCTGATTCTAAGGAGCTAAATCATATTGTGCAAGTTTCTGTAGCTAAGATGTTCCTCATTTTTCTCATCTGTGAGTAAGTAAGAGGTTGGATAAAGTGAACTCCCATCATGTCATCTATTTCCAAAATAAATCAGTTCTCTGATTTATCATTCTCTTCATAATTTGGATTCTCCACTAAATTTAACTTTACATGCCTCATATATCTCTTCTACAATTTCACCATGCCTACCTTAGAGTTAGCCTTTTAAAACCTTTGTTTAAACTATTGTCCTTACTGTAGTCTCCCTATTCCAATCCATATGTTCTGTCTTCATTGTATACTAATTTTCTGTGATACTACGAATCAATAAAGGGTGTGGTTTAAAGTTTTTATAGGATTGAAGTTTATATTTTCCTAAATAAGATCATTAAAATTAATATATATTTTATAGTCTTTTCAATAAATAATACAAAGTAGGAAACAACTTGTAAAAGAAAAAAGTAGTCTTTGCCAAGACTTTTTGATGATTTTTTTTCACATTCCTCTAGAACCAGAAAGGGCCTGAACAACTAATATGATATTAGTAATAAGTAGTGAAATTAAGAAGGCTTCCCCAATGTCTCAGTGGCAAAGAATATGCCTGCCAATACAGGAGACCCAGGACACATGGGTTCAATCACTGGGTTGGGAAGATCCTCTGGAGAAGAGAATGGCAACCCACTCCAGCATTCTTGCCTGGGAAATCCCATGGACAGAAGATCCTGGGGGGGTACAGTCCATGGGATCACAAAGAGTCAGACACGACTGAACAACTGAGCATGCATACATGAAAAAGGTCAAGAAGTAAAAATTAAATCCTATTGCAACAAAGTTTAAGATTTAAAAAATTTTCTCCTCCTGTTTGCTGTTTTATTCCTTGGAAAGTATACCATTATTAAGGCTTAAATACCTTTTCATCTAGAAATTGTTGGTAGAGTGTTACTTTGTGAAATAGATTTTTGACCTATAAGACTTTAAAATGTTGTTAAGGGGAAAATGTGTTAAAGCACTTGAAAATAGTCCTTTAAAGAAAATTATAGAGCAGTTCAAGTACTGTTACATACCACATACAATTACCTGGTTTCATCTGGAATGTGATCAGTGAAATCCAATTGTAGAGCAAGAGTTGACTCTGGTATCTTTCCTAGTATCTAAGAGAGGGTATGTGTCTATGAATTGCATCTACTGTATACAAACCACATCAATGTTTCAGTAATCTGTGCTTTTCTGATAAGTGAAAACTTTACATGGAATTTTAGTAATAATTTTTCAAATGATCTTGTTCCTCTTCAGGATCATATTTTTAATTAATCATGAGTTGAGAATTAATCTGAATATAGTCATTAATCCTAGAAAATACATCAGTGGGTTTTATATGCAATTTTCAGGAGCAATAATTATTTACGAGCAATAATTTTTAAATTGGATTTATAAAAATGAAGTAACTTGGTAACATTAATGCATGGACATAAGGCAACTGCCAAAATGGCATTTATAAATAATTACACTGATTCAAGATTACATATGGAAATTATAGTTCACTTTCTAAAAGACTCTTTTAACAGTGTTTGAAATGCTGATAAGAAGAAATTAATCCCTCAAAAAAGTTCACTGATATCTAGTACATTATTGTAAATAGTAGAACTTATATGGATTAATAGTTAATTTTTACCTATTTTCTCAGATGATAAATTGTAGCAAGACTCTATAGATATCGGAATTAAATATGTTCTGCTACCTATTCAATAATGCTCATTCAATAATGGAAAATCACCACCTTTAAAGCTTATTCTTATTAATCAATTGAAATTAATTTTAAAACATTCAAAACTTAGAGGTCAATATTTTTTTAAATGACAGTAGGGAGAATTTTATATTGTTAAGAGAATTTTTTCACATGACTTAAAAATTTTAGCCTTTTTTCCCAAAGGAAATTAGTGTTTAATGTGTATTTTCTATTCAGACTTACATTTGTGATTTTCAAGATGAAACTCATTCCTACCTTGGAGCCTAGTGTCACTGTAGTGCTAAGAAAAAAGATTTTGTAAACATTATTTTCACAGTTGATTATTATCTTAGAGGTATATTTGGACTAAATCTTATTTCATATGTTATTATGGTGTATACTATAATACAGAAAATATTAAACCTTATGAGCCAATTAGCAATTAAAAATTAAATGGAAAGATAGTTCTATGAGGCACTTCTAGCAAGTGAATAATCCTTCAACTTAGCTATGACTATTTAACAAAGCTTCCTGGCTATCATCTCTGTCATGTATTGAATATATGTCTGTTTTTATCGGTTGGCTATGAGTTACATTGGGCTTCCTCGGTGGCTCAGTGGTAAAGAACCCACCTGCCAGTGCAGGAGGTGCAGGTTTGAACCCTGGGTTGGGAAAACCTCCTGGACAAGGAAATGGCAACCCACTCCCATATTCTTGCCTGAAAATCTCGTGAACAGAGGAGCCTGGTGAGCTACAGTCCACCAGGTTGCAAAAGAGTTGGACAGGACTTAGTGACTAAACAACAACATGGGTTACATTATCTGTTTCTTTAAAAAAAGAGTGTTGACTCGTTTTGCAGGTAGTTACTTGTAGATAAGCTTGTTTGAGTGGGTCAAAATTGCCTTTGCTGCAGCTGCTAAGTCGCTTCAGTCGTGTTCGACTCGGTGCGACCCTAGAGACGGCAGCCCACCAGGCTCCCCCATCCCTGGGATTCTCCAGGCAAGAACACTGGAGTGGGTTGCCATTTCCTTCTCCAATGCATGAAAGTGAAAAGTGAAAAGTGAAAGTGAAGACGCTCAGTCGTGTCCAACTCTTAGCGACCCCATAGACTGCAGCCTACCAGGCTCCCCCGTCCCTGGGATTTCCAGGCAAGAGTACTGGAGTGGGGTGCCATTGCCTTCTCCGAAAATTGCCTTTACTTTAAGGCTAATCCTAAAGCATGATATTTTTGAGTTTTTACTGATTTTCCCTAGGTTCAGCATATCTCTTTTCTCTGGTGAAAATTTGAATAGTTTCTAGACTGTAAACTCAGAGAAATGTTTAATTTATAGCTCCCTGGTGATTGTTTTCTTGGTCCTATGGAGTTTCCCCCTATTAATGTGCAGATTAGTATTTCATGGAAGACTCAAAAGGGATCTCTTGTGAAGTTCTGAAGCTTTTTCTCAGCATTCCCTTGTTTCTGATACTTTGTCCTGCAACTCGGGCTTCCTTTGTGTCCCTAAACTCTGAACTGTCTCTTCACCTCATCAGGATTTCCAGGCTCTTTGGACTCTCCTTCCCTATCAGAATATTTCATCTCACTAGAAAGTTGATATTTGTAGAGTTTCTCTTATGTATTTCCCTTCTCTCATGGATCATAATTGGACATTGACTCTTGTCCAATATGTGAAAACTTTTTTTCGTGTTTCTTTACTTTTATAAGTATTTGCAGTGAGAGAAAGTGTATAGGCTCATTTACTCCTTAATAAGTAAAAGTAGGAAGCAATTTTTATAGCTGAATATAAGAATAGTAAAATTTTGTCAGATATATTGGAGATTTGGCATATTTGTTTTGAAAATATGAAATATTACTCATTACTTAATTCACTGTGTTATTATTTTTTTTTTAATTTTATTTTATTTTTAAACTTTACATAACTGTATTAGATTTGCCAAATATCAAAATGAATCCACCACAAGTATACATGTGTTCCCTCTGACCTGTGTCCTAAAGTGGTCATCAATACCAGCAAAGATGTCCTTAATCTTTATTTTGAAAACAGGATTGTCTTTTCAGATACGTGAACTAGTATATGAAATCAGTTGTTTGAATTCCACATTGTGGAACATATGTGTTGGGATTTAAGAAATTTTAAGATTTGATTTTACCAAAGTATTAACAAATGTCATTCAAAGAAGAAGATCTCTTAAGATTGTCTGAATTTCAGTAAGAATCATATTAAAGAGTTTTCAGCATGAATTGGAACTGGATAAGACCACATTGTGTCATTACAGAATAAATTGATTTACTGGCTGTCTATTTGACATTGGACGCTTTCTATTTGACATTGGAAATTATTAGTGTCATGATGCCAAGGTATTCTTCCTTGCCAAAATTAGCCAACATCCCAAATGTTTCCTAAAGAAACTCCTGGACCAGTTTAACACAGATCAAACCAACAGTATGGAGATACAAGTGAATACTTTTCTTCTCATTTACTTTTATAGATTGGTATGCATTCAGTTGCTAGAATAACAGTAGTAACTTATTTCAGAATGAAATTTAAAACAAGGTAAGAATATGCTAATTTTTTATTCTGTTTGGTGGTTAGGATTTAGAATTGAAATTTTATCACTTAACAGTTTTTGTTTAGTCTCATAATTTCTGTTGTTCCATTCTAGAGACTTAGAAAAGTTGTTTAGACTGAGAGTCCTATGGTCACAACTTATCAAAGTGACCCATCTTGTCAGACTTTAAATAGTTTAAGTAGTAAAGAAATGCATGTTACATACACACTGTGGTGGCAAAGAATAGCTAATTATTCATCAATCCTGTTTTCTGTTTTCTTTTGAGCACACATGCAGACAAATTGCCCAGCTTTCTTTGCAAAAAAACTACTTTATTAGTTGAATCTAGGTGGCCTTTGAACATTGGAATGTGAGAGTAGGTAGTGTATTTCCAGGCTGATTCATGATTAACCAGGTTATTCTCTCTCCTTCCACTCTTATCTCGCTGGCTCTAGAGAACTCCAAAAATATAGAGGGGACAGCCCAGTGACAGAAAAAGAGTCAAAGTCTCTGAATGGAGCACTACTCACACCCTCTCCTATGGAGTAGACTTCATATGATCAAGAAATAAACCTCTTTTGTGTTAAGTCACTGAGATTTTGGAGTTGGTTTGTACTGCCTGATTAACATAGATTTATAAATTCAAGTCATAAATAAACTGCTGTAAATTGTAAAGAGGGAGACCCGTGTTAGGCAGTGCCAAACATTTAGTTGGATAAATCTAACATACTGACCCTATAGCTCTGGGGGCAGTGGTTGGAAATACTCAAGGAGTGTTAGGTATGGCTTTTTATTTCTAGTTTTAGCAAAAGATTTCATGAAAGGAATAAGCTTAGTAAAAACTGCCTGGTTTTCAGAGAACAAAGATATTAGTAAGAGTCGAGAGAACATGGGTTTTGCAGGCTTGGAGAAGCCAACTGCCACTGGGAATCTAAGTGGTAAAAATAAAGATGAAAAAGGTTTGAGCCACAATGTCACAGTAAGACTTTTCAACTGAACAAAGAAATTCTGCAATAAAGCAAAGATCAGCTTAGGGGTATTATAGTCCCCTCAAGAACTATTCCAGATGACCTTAAATTAACCCACTGAGTTGAGAGAGATTTCTAAGTAAGGAATCAAAGAAATAAAGCAAAGACAATTATGTCAAGGAAAAAGTGAGTATAATTCCAGGCACATGGAAAGGCATTGCAGTAGATCAGAAGCTAAAGTAAATCGTTGAGAGAACTGTAATATTTGCACAACTGTGCATGCATGCACACATACACACATACACAGTCTTAGTCCATTTGGGCTACTATAAAAATACAGACTAGGTAACTATAAGTGATAGAAATGTATTTTTCATAGTTCTGGAGACTGAAATTCCCAGCTCAAGAGTGCTGGTATGTTTTTGGGTGAGGGACCTTCTTGTGAGTCACAGAATTCTTGTAACATGGTGGAAGGGCTAGGGAGTTCTGTGAGGTCTCTCTTTTTTTTTTTTTTTTTTACCAAATAAACTATTTTATTGTTTCTTTTCCATTGTGATTTATTACAGGAGATTGAATATACATTCCTGTGCTGTGAAATAAGACCTTGTTTACCCATCGCACATATAATAGTTTCAGATCAGTTCAGATCAGTGGCTCAGTTGTGTCCGACTCTTTGCGACCCCATGAATCGCAGCATGCCAGGCCTCCCTGTCCATCACCAACTCCCAGAGTTCACTCAGACTCACGTCCATCGAGTCAGTGATGCCATCCAGCCATCTCATCCTCTGTCGTCCCCTTCTCCTCTTGCCCCCAGTCCCTCCCAGCATCAGAGTCTTTTCCAATGAGTCAACTCTTCGCATGAGGTGGCCAAAGTACTGGAGTTTCAGCTTTAGCATCATTCCTTCCAAAGAAATCCCAGGGCTGATCTCCTTCACAATGGACTGGTTGGATCTCCTTGCAGTCCAAGGGACTCTCAAGAGTCTTCTCCAACACCACAGATCAAAACCATCAATTCTTCGGCGCTCAGCCTTCTTCACAGTCCAACTCTCACGTCCATACATGACCACAGGAAAAACCATAGCCTTGACTAGACGAACCTTTGTTGGCAAAGTAATGTCTCTGCTTTTGAATATGCTATCTAGGTTGGTCATAACTTTCCTTCCAAGGAGTAAGCATCTTTTAATTTCATGGCTGCAGTCACCATCTGTAGTGATTTTGGAGCCCAGAAAAATAAAGTCTGACACTGTTTCCACTGTTTCCCCATCTATTTCCCATGAAGTGATGGGACCGGATGCCATTATCTTCGTTTTCTGAATGTTGAGCTTTAAGCCCACTTTTTCACTCTCCACTTTCATCAAGAGGCTTTTGAGTTCCTCTTCCCTTTCTTCCATAAGGGTGGTGTCATCTGCATATCTGATGTTATTGATATTTCTCCCTGCAATCTTGATGCCAGCTTGTGTTTCTTCCAGTCCGGCGTTTCTCATGATGTACTCTGCATATAAGTTAAATAAACAGGGTGACAATATACAGCCTTGACGAACTCCTTACATCTGCTAATTCCAAACTCCCAGCCCAGCCCTCCTTTGCAGCCCCTTGGCAACCACAAGTCTGTTCTCTAAGTCTCTGAGTTTGTTTCATTGATATATTCATTTATGTCTTACTTTAGACTTCACATATAAGTGATATCATATGGTATTTGTCTTTCTGACTACCTAGTATGATAATGTCTGAGTCCATCCATGTAGCTGCATATGGCATTATTTCATTTTTTTGTGGCTTTTTATAGCTGAGCAGTATTCCATTGTGTATATATGTATATATACACCACATCTTCTTTATTGCAGTGTCTCTTTTGTAAGAGAACTAATCCTATTCATGACAACTCCATGCTTTTATCTCTGAAGCCTCTACTTCCTAGTATCATTATATTGGGCATTAAGATTTCAACATATTAAATTTAGGGAGACATAACCATTTAGACCATAGTATTCTGCCCTTGGACTCTCAAAATTCATGTCCCTCTTACATGCAGAATACTACCACCAACTTAAAAAGTCTTAGTTTAAAGTCTCATCTAAATATCACTTAAACTAAATATGGGTAGATGATTCATTTTGAGGCAAATTACTCTGTAGCTGTTAATCTGTGAAATTCAACATGTTATTAATATGTGCTTCCAAAATACAATACATAAGATAAACACCGTCATTCTAAAGAAGATAAATATGAAACAAGAAAGGGATAACATGTCCCAAGCAAGTACAAAACCTTAAAATTGTCACCTTTCAGACATAATGGAACATGTATTTGTTATAGGAGCAGACCCACTTCTCAACACCAGCTATCTTTCTTAACCCTTTCAGACTGCTGCAACAAAAGACCAGACCTTATGTTGTTTAGTCGCTAGATTGTGTCTGACTCCATGCTACCCCATGGACTGTAGCATGCCAGGCTCCTCTGTCTATGGGATTTCCCAGGCAAGAATATTGGACCTAGAGATGGAATCTGAATTTCCTGCATTGGCAGGCGGATTCTTTACCACTAAGCCATCAGGGAAGCCCCAGGTAGCTTGTAAACAGGAATTTATTTCTTACTGCTCTGGAAGCTGGAATTCTGAGGTCAGGCTGAGGGCTCTCTTCCAAGTTGCAGACTTCTTTCTGTATTTCTCACATGGCAGAAGTTCTAAGGAGTTCTTTGAGTTTCTTTCACAAGAACACTAATCTCAATAGGACTCTACCTTCATGATTTAGGCACTTTTTCAAGAACTTTACCTCCTAATACCATCACACTGGATGTTAAAATTTCAACATGTAAATTTGGGGTAACACAAACATTCAGACCATAATGCACGTGCACACATACATATAAGCCCAGAGAAAACATCTTGGATTGTTTGAAATTTAATGTAGTTCTCAATCTGCCAAGGGCTTCCCTGATTCCTGGATTGGGAAGATCCACTGGAGAAGGGATAGCTACCCACTCCAGCATTCTTGGGTTTCCCTTGTGGCTCATCTGGTAAAGAATCTGCCTGCAATGAGAGAGACTTGGGTTCAATCCCTGGGTTGGAAAGATCCTCTGGAGAAGGGAAAGGCTACCCACTCCAGTATTCTGGTCTGGAGAATTCCATGAACTGTATAGTCCCTGGGGTTGCAAAGAGTCTGACACAACTAAGTGACTTTCACTTTTCAATCTCCCAAAATCACTTAAATAGAAAACCAGCTGTGAATCCTGCAATACTCTCAGGAAAGTATATTCCCCAATATTGACTTCTCCTATGTCCATACATGATGATGGTCTGGGAAGATCCTCTCAGAGATAGATTTGGAGTATAATCAAGGAGCATGCACTAGTCCCAGGGAAGAGGACCTGCCAAATACCTGCCAGGCAGAATATCAGAATTGATAGGGAACAGTAACTATTTCAGTTTCCCCTCATCTCCTTTTCAAGTGCAAGTTTTTATTTCAGTTTTCCTAGTCCTATTTTGACATTCCATATCAGGCATCGGGGAGAGAGACAACTTATCCTTTAGGTAATAAGGCATTAGACCTTAGAGAAGTACCTCCAGATCTTATGGCCAGATACAGAGAATGGCATATCTTCCAGCGATTGATCCTGGACTTTTGCTTGATACAGTGACTGCATGGGGCTTGGGGTTGTTTCACTTGGGGAAGAAGTGAGTTTGTTTCAGTATGTGTGGGGGAGAAATGAATAGATAATTGTGGACCTCAGGGGCAGAATACATTAGAAAAGCTGGTCGTTCAAGTTGTTCACCATGTTCCTCTTCCTTCTGATACAGAGGCAAGCTCCTTTTCCTGTCTTCACTTGGAGTTTGGTATCACCATTAACTATGAATGTGGAAAGTGGATGGAATTGATATAAATCATATCACTGCTCCAACCACTAGGCAGATGAAAAAGACTGTGAGGGTGTATGAAACGGGGAAGGACAATTTTCCTCTTGCACCACCCAGACTTGCTCCAGAATCCCCCCACCCAACCCCCACACACTCTGATTAGACTTTACAAGAGAACAAGTTGAATTTTCATTGTGCTAAATCTCTGAGATTTCAAGGCTAACAGATTGCAGCATTTAGTGTTACTTTAATTAGTACACATTAGCACATATGCATCCTTATATACAAAGCAATATAGGAAATAGCAAATATCATGGTGATTTAAATGCTTTTGTCTGATATTTGATATCTCTGAATGCAGAATAAAGCTTAATAGAGAAGTGAATTTATATATCTCTAACATTAATATCTACATTTATTGAGTGATCTATATGCTAGTCATTTATTCAATACTATTAAAGTGAGGATTATTGTTTACACTGCGCTAGGCACTGCATAGTGGAGATATGAACAACATGGACAAAAGGCCTGCTCTTACGATGCTTTTGTTTTATTTAGACATCATATAAATCTGTTGTTGTTATTCTGTATACTACAAATTATTAAATGACAGCCCCAAAACTAAATCATTTGCCCAGACTCATACAATTAGAAAATGGTTAAACCCACATCTCTGATTATCAAGCTTTTCATAATTTTAGATATCTGAACATTTCAAATTAAATTAAATACTGCTCTTTACTTGTTTAAAATTTGCCTCAGTTATTATTTGGGTGTGATCACGTGGTCCATTGTTTAGCTTCAGTCTTTAATATTACTCCACTGTAATATTTGGTACAAATATTTCTGGTATAAACTTGATCCATTTAAGTCACAAAGCATAATTCAAAGCACAAAAAACTTTTAATAATTAAGAGTATGAATCACCAATATAATTTTGTATATTATATTTAAACAGTTGAATTTTTGACAAATTATGGATTATCCAGATACTTTTTTTATTTTCACTTTCTGCTTAATATATAAGGAAAGTCTAGAACTGATTGCTAGAATGAATGGATAAGCATATATATTGATAGTCACTGGTGAATTCTTGCCTTTCACTGTTTACATATTACATACTTTGAACTTGATTCTTTTTATTACTATGAAAATCTTTTGTGAATATTGTCTCATAGAGTAAGGAACTGCTTACGTAATATATGACAAAAATGCAAACTATAAATTAGAAAATAAAATCTTAGTTGATTTTCTATTGTAATTCAAGTGTGAATATGAGCAAATTAAAGGAATTTTATACACTTTGGTTCCATAATAGACTGTTGGTGAATGAAGTTTCCCCTTGTCTTATGGAAAGCTGTTAGATTTCATACCCTTATGTCAGATTTGACAAATGATGCACTGAATTAAGCACTCAGATTACAAATGAGAAATTATTACTCCAGGAGCAAATTGAGCGTTAAGAATATCACACATCACTTTCTGTTCGCCTCTCCAGAGAAAGTAATTAGTGAGAAAGTTGCTGAAATTATAACAATCTATATTGTAGTTATTTTAAAGATAAATCTAGAAGATTTTAGTTTCAGTTTGGTTGCAGTTATTTTTCAATTAACAGATTGGAATAATGAACCCTAGAGTTTCAGCACAACTCATTGTATTTTTAACCACAAAAATAAAATATTCCTAGTAAAATGGTTCCCTAAAAAAGAAAAAAAAACTGCTACCTAAGGAGACATTTAAATAATCTTTGCTTTTTTAAAGTCTTGGTTTCCAGTGAAATGTTACATAAACAAAATTCAGTTCAGTTCAATTCAGTTCAGTCACTCAGTCATGTCTAACTCCATGGACTGCAGCATGCCAGGCCTCCCTATCTATCACCAACTCCTGGAGTTTACCCAAACTCATGTCCATTGAGTAGTGATGCCATCTAATCATCTCATCCTCTGTCGTCCCCTTCTTCACCCACCTTCAATCTTTCCCAGCAGCAGTGTCTTTTCAAATGAGTCAGTTCTTCACATCAGGTGGCCAAAGGATTGGAGTGTCAGCTTCATCATAAGTCCTTCCAATGAACACTCAGGACTGATCACCTCTAGGATGGACTGGTTGGATCTCCTTGCAGTCCAGGGGACTCTCAAGAGTCTTCTCCAACACCACAGTTCAAAAGCATCAATTCTTCAGTGCTCAGCTTTCTTTATAGTCCAACTCTCACATCCATACATGACTACTGGGAAAACCATAACTTTGACTAGACATATCTTTGTTGGCAAAGTACTGTCTCTGCTTTTTAATAGGCTGTCTAGGTTTGTCATAACTTTCCTGCCAAGGAGTAAGTGTCTTTTAATTCATGGCTGCAGTCACCATCTGAAGTGATTTTGGAGCCCAAAAAAATAAAGTCTGCCACTGTTTCCATTGTTTCCCCATCTATTTCCCATGAAGTGATGGGACCAGATGCCCTGATCTTAGTTTTCTGAATGTTGAGCTTTAAGCCAACTTTTCACTTCCCTCTTTCACTTTCATCAAGAGGCTCTTTAGTTCTTCTTCATTTTCTGCCATAAGGGTGGTGGCATCTGCATATCTGAGGTTATCAATATTTCTCTTGGCAATCTTGATTCCAGCTTGTGCTTCATCCATTCCAGCGTTTCTCATGATGTACTGTGCATAGAAGTTAAATAAGCAGGGTGACAATATATAGCCTTGATGTACTCCTTTTCCTGTTTGGAACCAGTTTGTTGTCCATGTCCAGTTCTAACTGTTGCTTCCTGACCTTCATACAGATTTCTCAAGAGGCAGGTCAGGTGGTCTGGTATTCCCATCTCTTTCAGAATTTTCCACAGTTTGTTGTGATCCACACAGTCAAAGGCTTTGGCATAGTCAATAAAGCATAAGTAGATGTTTTTCTGGAACTCTCTTGCTTTTTCAATGATCCAGCAGATGTTGGCAATTTGATCTCTTGTTCCTCTGCCTTGTCTAAAACCAGCTTGAACATCTGGAAGTTCACGGTTCATGTATTGTTGAAGCCTGGCTTGGAGAATTTTGAGCTTTACTTTACTAGCATGTGAGTTGAGTGCAATTGTGTGGCAGTTTGAGCATGCTTTGGCATTGCCTCTCTTTGGGATTGGAATGAAAACTGACCTTTCGAGTCCTGTGGCCACTGCTGAGTTTTCCAAATTTGCTGGCATATTGAGTGCAACACTTTCGCAGCATCATCTTTTAGGGTTTGAAATAGCTCAACTGGAATTCCATCACTTCCACTAGCTTTGTTCATAGTGATGCTTCCTAAGGCCCACTTGATTTCACATTCCAGGATGTCTCGCTCTAGGTGAGTGATCACACCATTGTGAACATCTGGGTCATGAAGATCATTTTTGTACAGTTCTTTTGTGTATTCTTGCCACCTATTCTTAATATCTTCTGCCCCTGTTAGGTCCATATCATTTCTGTCCTTTATTGAACCCATCTTTGCATGGAATAGTCCCTTGGTATCTCTAATTTTCTTGAAGAGATCTCTAGTCTTTTCCATTCTATTGCTTTCCTCTATTTCTTTGCACTGATCACTGAGGAAGGCTTTTTAATCTCTCCTTTGTTATTCTTTGGAACTCTGCATTCAGATGGGTATATCTTTCCTTTTCTCCCTTGCCTTTCACTTCTCTTCTTTTCACAGCTATTTGTAAGGCCTCCTCAGACAGCCATTTTGCTTTTTTGCATTTATTTTTCTTGGGGATGCTCTTGATCCCTGTCTCCTGTACAATGTAATGAACCTCCGTCCATAGTTCATCAGGCACTCTATCAGATCTAGTCCCTTAAATCTTTTTCTCATTTACACTGTATAAAATTACATACCTAAATAAAATGGGTGTATTCTAAAGACTGGGCTCCCAGGTGCCTCAGTGGTAAAGAATCCACCTGCCAATGCAGAAGATATAGTGACAGAGGTTCAAACCCTGAGTCGGGAAGATCCCCTGAAGTAGGAAATAACAACCCGCTCCAGTATTCTTGCCTGGAAAATCCCATGGACAGAGGAGCCTGGCGGGCTACATACCATGGATTGCAAATAGACACGACTGAGGAGAGCACATTCTAAAAGTCGTCTTAATGTGTATTTTATTAACCCATGGAAGGAATATCTGTCTTCTAAAAATATTATTTTGAAACAATATTCAACTTGGTAGACTTAAATAAATTATTTATCATTCCATTCTATTTTAGTTTGCTATTGTTATTGTAACAAATTAACACACATTTAGAAGTTTAAGACAACATAGATTTATTATTTATAGATCTGGAAGTCAGAAGTTTGAAATGGGTCACACGGCTATGTTTCTTCAGGGAAGAAACCATTTCCTTAACTTTTTGAGTTTGTAGAGGCTTCCTGCACCTTTGGGCTTGTGGCTCTGAGGCTCTGGCCTCTGCTTCTATTTTCATACTGCCTTGTCTCTTTTGTCATTAAACTGGGCCTGTCCAGATAATCCAGAATAATCTCCTCATTTTAAAATGCTTAATTTACTTACATCTGAAAAGTCCCTTTTGCAAAAGTAAGGTAACATTTCATGAGTTCCAGGAATCAGGATGTGGACATCTTTGGGGAATGTCATGCATCTTTGGGGTCACAAAAGTTTGGACATGACTTAATGGCTGAACACACACACATATGCCATCTACCACACCTTTGTTTTCTGATATTTATTGGGCATCAGTTTTTTTTGTTTTTTTTTTTTAATGCACTGATGTTTTAGGCAATACAAAATTGAGAAAGACCTGATTTTATATTGAGAAGTTTATGAGATAGAAAGGAGAGAGAATTCAGACCTTGCTAAGCATTATTACAGATATAGAAAAAATGTTATGCAAGTTCAAAAGAATTACCTTGTCAAGTCACAACCAGAGTGTTTTTACACAGTCCTACAGTCCGAGGAATCACACTCAGTTACAAAGAGTAGCATATTCAGCCAAATAAATTAGAATTGTTATAGAAATAAGATAAAAAATCAAATGAAGCAAAAATGAAAAGAACTAAAAATATTTAATTCATGAAAGGAGCTGTGGTAACTATATTTAAATGTTTGAGGAAAAGTCATTTGGAAGTTGCCATAAACTTATTCTTTTTAATTGCAAAGACAAAACGAACACATTTAAATGATAAGAAGTCATACTCTCTTAATTCATTCAGGCTGCTATAACAAAATACCACACACTGGGTAGTTTATAAACAACAGGAATTTATTTGTCACCATACTGGAGGGTCAGGGTACCAGAATGGTTGGCTGAGGGCCATCTTCCAGGTCATCAACGTCTTGTCACATCCTCTCATGGTAGAAGGGAGCTTTGTGAGATTTCTTTTAGGAGAACATCAATCCCATTCATAAAGGCTCCACCTTCATGGCCTAAATATCTCCCAAAGGTCTCACCACTAAATACCATCACACTGGGCATTAGGATTTCAACATATTACTTTCAGAGGACAGAAACATTCAGATCTCAGCACATTAGCTCAAAATATGAACCATACTTTCTGAAAGTATCCAAAAGATGAGTGGACTTCTTCAGGAAGAAGGAAATTATTTTGAAATGAAACAGGATAACCATTTAGTCATAGTATCATACAGAAGCTTCAAAAGTCAGAAGTGTGTTTGAAATAGATGACCCTGAGTTGCTCTTTTGTAAGATCTTCAGTTGTATGATTAAGAGAAATCTTAGAGGAAGTTGTAGTTGTGACTCATATAGAAAGTCAAGTAGAATTTAGAAATCTTTTACTAATGAGAAGATGCATCAAATTGAATGAAAAGCATGAGCCAAAACAGCCAGCAAGGTGAGTTTGGTCTATAAATTCTCCTGTCAGAGTGCGCAGCTTGAGGTGAGGTGTGTGCAGCGTAGTGTTCAGGCATGTCCAAGGACGTCTCAAGAGTTACTGGGCTAAGTTGGCTAAGTGTCTATTGTTTATTCACCTGAGAGCTCAAGAAATCTCCTGGCAAGGGAACAAAAATATAGATTCTCTTTTGTAACTAAGATCATTAGAAAAACAGATATAAATGATTCCTTCAGCTACTTCTCTTAGATTTGTTTTACAGTAATCTAAAGGGCTCTACTATTCCTGTAAAGCATTGAGCAGGAGAAATTTCCTTTCCCCTTGTTCTGAATTCCTGTGTGAGAGACTTCAGTTGAAGGAACATACTTGGCCTTTCTTTACCTTTTTTCCTCACCGTACCTAAGGGTTCATAGGAGATACGTGAAGGGGGAGGGGATAGGGTAGGGGATTGGACGACAATGAATTCTATTAGTGAGGTAGATGAACAGCTAAAGAAAGGAAGCCCAGTTTCTTCTTTTCATCCCCTTCTCTTTGTAATTTATCTCCCTCAAAACTCAGACATTCAGTTCCATCCTTCACACCAAATGTTTCACAAGGATAAGTCCCTACATGAAGAGGTGCATGGTTTACTGGCTGTTGTCAGGCTGAGTAATTCCTCTTAATTCTGGGGTTCAGTACTAAGAAGCTTCTTGTTTCCATACATCTAAAAGCCAGTTTCTTCAACATCAGCTTTATCGGTAATAAAAATGTATTCTGAGCTCCCACTGCTTTTCAATTGTTTCTGTGTTTAAGATCGTGGAAGAAGAGCTATTTATTAGAACTTTTCAAACACCAGTAGTGATGCAGTTAGAGGAATATTGATTTGTGACCGTTAAATTTAATGCTTTAGGCAACTTGTAAGGTGTTAATAACACTGCACAGATTATCTTTCTCATTTTATTCTTATCTGAATCAAAAGTACTTGCTGCTTCCCTTGATGCTTCAGAATTTTTGAGATTTTCAAAGTATTTTTAAAGTCTACACATAAAAACATATATAGAATATTTTATCAAGCATTAATCCAGCAAACAATTCAATGTCTTCAACTGTAGATAAATAGCAATGGAAGAGAACAAGCCATAGTTACATTCAAATAACCTGGATGACTCTCAAAAATGGAATATTTAGGTAGCAAGGCACTGAAAATAAATATAGTGTGTTTCAAATTATAAAAAAAAAAAATACAAAAAGTAGAACTAAGCCATATTTCCTAGAGGTGCGTACAAAGGTATTACAACTACAAAGACAAGGAAATTGTAACATTAGAATAACAGTCCTAGGGGCAAATGAAGACATTGCAACCGAGGAGGGGCATGTGGTGGTTATCTAGGGTTTTAGAGCATTCTGTTTCTTTACATCAGTAGTAGTTACATGAGTATATGCCTTTGATGCTCTCCGCACAATTCAGACCTGTATATTCTTATTCTTATTCTTCACTTAACTTTTATCCTCCTTAAATTCTACTACTATTCAGCTATACCTGTTGGAAATTATAGTTTTCTCCTTTCTTTTTTGAGGAAGATAGTTCATATCCACTGTCTACAAATCTCATGTCTTCTTTTGTGATAGTGGCACACATCGAGGAGTAGGAACAAAAGTGTCTTAGCATTTTTAGTTTTATTTTTCCCCACCTGCCCCTCCCTCTTTTCCATTTTTTTTTTTTTTTTTCTCTTGCTATCCTGTCTTTCTTTCTTTTAACTCTGGTTCATTTATTCTAGGAATTTCCTCCCAGAGTCCTGGAGTACCATATAAAAGTAAATCTATTTTTTAACAATAGAAATAGCTTATTTTAGGCCATATGCAGTTTAACTACAAGAAAAAGATAAAATGAATTTATAAGCACATGTCTAAAATCAAATTCTCTGTCACATAAGAAGTAAACAAACCAAAAATCACAGTACCTAAAAGACAGGTAGGAAAAGCAAAGATGAAAACAAAACCCTACAACATTTTTTTTTTCCTTTTACATGATTTTAAGAACACATTAAGATGGCATATGCATCTGATTATATTTTGTATTAACATTGATAGTAAATGGGTACTTATGGTAAATAAACAAGTTACAGTAGTTTTTATGACTTATCTTTTGGATCTGGACTCTAAGTGAGAAAAAAAGCTGTAGGAAATTTTTCTCAGTGAGTCTTGATTAGGTGAGTAGTTGAGAGGAACTACAAAAGGTTATAGATGTGAGTGAGTGTGTATGTATGTGTTTGGAAGAGAGTGAAAATAAAGGAAGACACAGCATTCTATATGCTGTTGATGGTCAAATCCTTATATCCAGTCTAGATTTCTCTTCCTAGGTTCTTTTCTATGTACTCGGTTACTTTGTGAATTTTTTCATGTGAATATCTAAGACATTCAAAAACCAAATAATTTAACATTAAACATATCAGTAATGAAACCTATTTCTCTTTATGTTTCTCATCATTTCATATGAATATACAACAAGTTTCTCTCTGGTCTAAGTCTCCAATTTTAGAAGTTCAACTAATTCCCTATTGTGCCACCACAATGATCCTTTCTCCTTCCCTTCCTTCTTTCCTTCTTTCCTCCTCCCTTCTTTCTTTTTTCATAGTGAATATGGAATTTATTATACAGCAGGACTAGATTCCTATATATCAGCAAGTTTGCTGTTTTTGAAGGGGTAGATGCAATGTGGTATCTTCCCCACCTTACTTGTTTGTGCAGATTTGAGGCTCCATGACATCCAGCCTGGGTTCCAAGCTTAAGAAGAGACCTTCTCCACTGTCCTTGATGTCGAGACAAGAGAGTCTCACCAACATTGAAGTCCAGTACACTTCAGCTGGTAGCAGCTCTGACAGACCACATTTGTTTGGTTTTAGAAAATGACTTTGCAATTCATTTTATTAACTGTAACCTGCAAGATTTAAGAGCTGCCAGACAGACTGCTGCTGCTGCTGCTAAGTCGCTTCAGTCGTGTCCGACTCTGTGCAACCCCATAGACGGCAGCCTACCAGGCTCCTCTGTCCATGGGATTTTCCAGGCAAGAGTACTAGAGTGGGGTGCCATTGCCTTCTCCGGCCAGACAGACTAGTTTGGGAAATATAAAACAGTGGGTTGATGTCACCATCAAGGAAATACCACACAGAATAGATGTGGGAAGTTCACCCTTGGAGGTACTGGAAAGAACAGGAACCTCATTCATTCATTCCCACAACAATCACCAGAGTGTTTTGGTTGGCTGTAACCAGTGTGTCTCCAAATATGGTTCCAAGCAAAACTCCACCATCATATACCACTCACGTGGGTGCATCAGGTTTCATTCCAATTAGATTTTTATCCCAGATCCCAATGAAATTGGGCAAAACCCCAACCTAGGTGGATCAGGAGAGGGTCCACATGTGTTTGTAGATCCTTCATCACAGTGAAGTTATTGACATTGAGGTACCTCGATGTAGAATCATTGGCATTGTTCTGTAAGAACTTGGGAAGGTAACTAACTGAAATGTGCAGAGAAGTGTTTTTAATCAATATCACCGTCTTACAGCAAGTAGTGAGCACAGTCATATCAGACAAAACCATGTCAACTGTCAACTCAAAATGTGAAAGTTAGACACCTTGGTAATGCCTGAAAGTCTAATTAAATATTGGATTTTCCCTGGAAAAATTCAGCTGGCTCTGTGAACAGAGAAAAGTTGGCTTCTTTTCCTAAGAGTGGGGAATATGAAACACATATCTAATTATGTAATGTTTCTAAATTTTTGAGAATCAATCTATTGCCTTACAAATAAATTTATCTTCCTTAAAATAGACCCAATAAATCCCTAAATACTCTCACTTATACTTCCTTTTCCAGGACCATCTACCTCATCTTTCCCACCTACACCTCTCTCTAGCTACACTAACCTATAATTTGTCCAAGTCTCCATGATCTCTAGCTCCCAGAATTTTATAAGTTCCCCCTATCTCCACCTCCTTCATCTACTTAATTATTACTAACCAACCTTTAAAATCTTCCATGTTCTCTTAAGCGCTTTCCCTGACTCTTAAATTTAGATTAAATCAATCACCGCATTTGATATTGTTACATTATGGACAGTGTTGAAATTTACATGAACTGTATAATCACAGAATACAAAGACGGCTGAGGAATCTCCCAGCTCTTTACATCCAGAGAAATGTCTAACTGCCAAGAATATTCCCTGCCATATGCCCAGAAAAGTCTCACCACCCCCTTGTTCAGTGTTGTTTATTTGCCTCTGTTAAACCTCAGATCCTCTTCCTTTTGTTTGTTTCTCCATCATGAACACTCTTCCCACTGCAACTCACTCAATAAATTCATCTTACCCATCTGGTGCATCTTGAATATTAAGCACTGTCTCTGTAATATGTAGGACTTGGTATACCACTAAATAGGAATTCTCTGTTGCATGTTTTTTACTCTATTAGACTACTATGTGAAAAAAGAAACCATATCTGTCCTTTCCTCTGTAGTCTCTCTTGGACCTAGTGCACACCAACATCACTCACTTTTATTTAGTACTCTATGAGTTTTACCTTTATCTTCACAACCATACAATGATCTAGATAACAACACAATTCACACTTTATAGATGGGGAAAATGAAACATGATGGAGGCAGACTAACTTCCACAAGATCAGACAAGTGATAAGTGAAGAGCATCTCTTCAATATTAACATAACTCCTGTTTTTGAGTTCCTAATCACTCACTAATATTCTCTCTCTTTGGAGAAGTAAATGGCAACCCACTCCAGTATTCTTGCCTGGAGAAGCCCATGGACAGAGGAGCCTGGTGGGCTACAGCCCCTGTGGTCACTTAAGAGTAGGACACGACTGAGCATCTAACACACATGATATTCTCTTGCCATGAATTTGTATTGATTAAAAAATGAACAAGAAGATTCTAGAAAGACAGTAGGAGTTACAATATACAGTCTTGAATCTTAAGTCTCCACGTTAAAAATGAATTAAAAATGTAGCATGTAGTTAGCAAAACTAAACTAAAATTGTTTAGTCGCTAAGCTGTGTCCAACTTTTTTGCAATTCCATAGACTGTAGCCTGCCAGCCTTCTCTGTCCATGGGATTTCCCAGGCAAGAATACTGGAGAGGGTTGCCATTTCCTCCTCCAGAGGATGTTCCTGATTCAGGGATAGAACTATTTCCTGCATTGGCAGACAGATTATTTACCACTGAGCCACCAGGGAAGCCCAAAATTAGATTATCTTATATATAAAATAAGATAAAGTTGATAACTGTGGGCATTTTAATTCTATCATAATTGGTGTCCTTAAGAATTAGACACCACACTCTTGGTGTGGAATAAGGGAGGTACAAATATGATGAGAAGCTAGGTAAAAACCTGTAGCCTTGGATTTGCATTGTATTAGTGTGAATTTATAGTTATCTTTATACATATATATTATTCATGTATATATTTATACATATAACTTAAAGTACAGAAATATGACCAACTCAATATTCCAAGCCCCTAGATTGCAGTTTTAAAATATAACTTCCTATAGAAGAAACAAAACTTATTGGGATAATGCTAATATCTGGCCTAGAGCAGGAATTGTGTAACAGAGGGTAGGAGTTTTATAAAATCTGAAAAATAAGATCTCAAGGAAGTTATAGAAGGTCATGATGATTACGTTATTAGGACTCAGAAGCCAAAATGAAGAAGCTCTTTATGGTTAAAGATAGGGCAATTTACAGTTTATTTGGTATATGAAGCACAATGGAATGATATTTATCAAATACACTTATAATTTTCTGTTCATATTGATAGTCAAAAGCCACAAATAGGCTAACTTCTTTGGATGACAGAAACACAATTTACTATCTTGAAAACCATGCAAATAAAATAAAGGAATCAATCACATTTAAAATCTTTCTGTATAAAACTACTTGGTTAATAAGTGAAATAATATGAAAGGATTAGAATATCTAAATTTTGCAATCCCCAGTGAATTAATGGATCTGGGCAACAAACATTAAAGACTGGTAATTTTACAAAAAAAAAAGAGAAACCAGACATTATGTGTACATATAGAAAAGTATAACAGTTTATAGTGTTGCAAAAGGGAATGAATATGAGTTTAATAAACCCGCTGAATTCAGTTGCCAACTTATTGTAAATACAGAGGACCAACAAGCATGCTGAGTAAGCCATGAGTATGCCATCAGTGAAGCCCAGATTTTCTGAAACTTTATGGGTAAATGCCCTAGGCTCTCTAATAGGTAAAATTAAAAGCAAGGGAAAGTTCATGGAGACCTACAAACAGATATTTAAAGGACATATCAAGTTAAATAGAAATTCATGGGAAAGACTAAACTGTACTGTCTAGCGATATAGAGATAAGAAAGCCTTCCTCTGCGATCAGTGCAAAGAAATAGAGGAAAACAGTGAATGGAAAAGACTAGAGATCTCTTCAAGAAAAGTAGAGATACCAAGGGAACATTTCATGCAAAGATGGGCTCAATAAAGGACAGAAATGGTAGGGACCTAACAGAAGCAGAAGATATTAAGAAGAGGTGGCAAGAATACACAGAAGAACTATACAAAAAAGATCTTCATGACCCAGATGATCACAATGGTGTGATCCTCACACTCACATCCTGGAATGTGAAGTCAAGTGGGCCTTAGAAAGCATCACTATGAACAAAGCTAGTGGAGGTGATGGAATTCCAGTTGAGCTATTTCAAATCCTCAAAGATGATGCTGTGAAAGTGCTGCACTCAATATGCCAGCAACTTTGGAAAACTCAGCAGTGGCCACAGGACTGGAAAAGGTCAGTTTTCATTCCAATCCCAAAGAAAGGCAATGCCAAAGAATGTTCAAACAACTGCACAATTGTACTCATCTAACACACTAGCTCAAAATTCTCCAAGCCAGGCTTCAACAATACATGAACTGTGAACTTCCAGATGTTTAAGCTAGTTTTAGAAAAGGCAGAGGAACCAGAGACCAAATTGCCAACATCCGCTGGATCATTGAAAAAGCAAGAGAGTTCCAGAAAAACATCTACTTCTGGTTTATTGGCTATGCCAAAGCCTTTGACTGTGTGGATCACAACACACTGTGGAAAATTCTGAAAGAGATGTGAATACCAGACCACCTGACCTGCCTCTTGGGAAATCTGTATGCAGGTCAGGAAGCAACAGTTAGAACTGGACATGGAACAACAGACTGGTTCCAAATAGGAAAAGGAGTATGTCAAGGCTGTATATTGTCCCCCTGCTTATTTAACTTATATGCAGAGGACATCATGAGAAATGCTGGGCTGGATGCACCACAAGCTGGAATCAAGATTGCCGGGAGAAATATCAATAGCCTCAGCTATGCAGATGACACCACCCTTATGGCAGAAAGTGAAGAAGAACTAAAGAGCCTCTTGATGAAAGTGAAAAGGGAGAGTGAAAAAGTTGGCTTAAAGCTCAACATACAGAAAACTAAGATCATGGCATCTGGTCCCATCACTTCATGGCAAATAGATGGGGAAACAGTGGCTGACTTTAATTTTTGGGGCTCCAAAATCACTGCAGATGGTTATTGAAGCCATGAAATTAAAAGACACTTACTCCTTGGAAGGAAAGCTGTGACCCACCTAGACAGCATATTAAAAGGCAGAGACATTACTTTGACCACAAAGGTCCGTCTAGTTAAGGCTATGGTTTTTCCAGTAGTCATGTATGGATGTGAGAGTTGGACTATAATGAAAGCCGAGTGCCGAATAATTGATGCCTTTTAACTGTGGTGTTGGAGAAGACTCTTGAGAGTCCCTTGGACTGCAAGGATATCCAACCAGTCCATCCTAAAGGAGATTAGTTCTGGGTGTTCATTGGAAGGACTGATGTTGAAGCTGAAAGTCCAATACTTTGACCACTTGATGCGAAGAGCTAACTCATTGGAAAAGATGCTGATGCTGGGAAAGATTGAAGCTGGAGGAGAAGGGAATGACAGAGGATGAGATGGTTGGATGGCATCACTGACTCAATGGACATGGGTTTGGGTGGACTCTGGGAGTTGGTTTTGGAAGTTGGGAGTTGGCTGGGAGTTGGGAGGCCTGGCGTGCTGCGGTCATGGGGTGGCAAAGAGTCAGACACGACTGAACTGAATAAAAGTATTAAAGAAATTCAGGGAAGTAATTTAATTGCCTTGGAAGTGCAGCAGGAAAAAGGAGTTGTGAAAGGGATCAAGAAGGGATTTCTGGAGTAGCTGACAACATTCTTGGAGAAGGAAATGGCAATCCACTCCAGTGTTCTTGCCAGGAAAATCCCCTGGACAGAGAAGCCTAGCGGGCTGCAGTCCATGGAATCACAAAGAGTTGGACACAACTGAACAATTTCACTTTTGACAACATTCTCTATGTTCTCAGTGATGTTTACAACCATTTTTACTTTATGTGCTGTGCTTACTCACTCAGTCATGTCCGACTCTTTGCAACCCTATATACTGTAGCCCACCACACTCCTCTGTCCATAGGGATTCTACAGGCAAGAATACTGGAGTGGGTTGCCATGTCCTCCTCCAGGGGATCTTCCTGACCCAGGGATTGAACCCAGGTCTCCCACATTGCAGGCAGATTCTTTACCATCTGATCTACCAGTGAAGCCCAAGAATACTGGAGTGGGTAGCCTATCCCTTCTCCAGGGAATCTTCCTGACCTAGGAATCAAACTGGGGCCTCCTGCATTGTAGGCAGATTCTTTACTAGTTGAGCCACCAGGGAAACCCTTGTTTACCTTATGCTACTTCACAAAGCCATGTGGTTTCTAAGCCTGTTTTCTCAATTTACCTTGATTTTAAAGTACAGTTTTTAAAAGTTCAAAAATAGGAGCTCCTAATGGTCACATCTGGAACAAAATAATGGTGGTATTGAATTATAACCCCAAATATAAAATCAGTATCTGTGAATCTGATGCCAAAAAGCTTGGCTTTCTGTGCACCAAGGCCAGAAAGAAATACAGAGACAGAGTTTTGGAGGAACAAGAAAAATGGCTTTAAGCTTTGCCTGGCAAAGGAAAAAACACAGCAGGCTAGTGTCTCAAGAACTGTGCCCCTTTCTTTGGGGAATAGGGAGAGATTTTACATCCCACAGAAGGTCTTGCTTTTTTTTTATCTTTTGCAAGATTTCAAAATGGTCACAGCTGGCATTAGGCAACTAGGTCTGTTGTTCCTGAAGTTATCAGCCAGTGACCTTCTTTTTGAAATGCAAAATGCTACAAGAGAGTGTAGGCAGGGAAGACTGCCAGGTGCAGAGAACAGCTCATATGAGAGTCAGAGAGCAATCAGCTTTGTTCAGCCTTGTGAAGGAAAAGTCCAGCCACAAGTGTTGTTACCAGCAATAGCTAAGGAATAACCAAGATTGCTTACCTTTTTCAGGCCTATTTATGTTGTTTCCTCAGCCTGTTCATCATTTCCTTATTTTCCTTCTTAATTAGAAAAGTCTCATTTCCATTTAAGAAAAGTTTCCTCTCTATTTTTGCTGCAACAAATCCATGCTGACAAAAATAAATGATTAGGCACATTGATAAATAAGGGAGATAGGATTATTCATTTTACAGAATTCTAAGTAATATATGTAGATACTATCCCTACTAGCAAGGGCAGCTTAATTCACCCTTTCCTTGAATTTGAGTTGGACTCAATTCTAACCAAAACTTAAGGAAACATAAAATGGTAACTTTATGTAGAGAAACCTGGAAGACACCACCTTAATCAAGTGACCAAGATTGACATCATTTTCTGCTATTTATCTTTTTAGAAAAGCTATGACAAACACAGACTGCATGTTAAAAAGCAGAGACATTACTTTGCCACCAAAGGTCTGTATAGTCAAAGCTATGGTTTTTCCAGTAGTCATGTATGGATGTGAGAATTGGACCATAATGAAGGCTGAGCAGCGAAGAATTGATACTTTTTAACTGTGCTATTGTAGAAGACTCTTGGGAGTCCCTTGGACTGCAAGGAGATCAAACCAGTTGATCCTAAAGGAAATCAATCCATGGATTTCCCCTTTGTTCCTTTTTTTTTTTTTTTCTCAGGCTTTTCCCTTTCTTTGTCTGTCTTTTAGCTACTGCCATTTTGGACTCTTTCTCTATTCTAACTACCTAAAAAGAGAATATTACAACTAAGACCTGGAGCAGCCAAATAAATAAAAATAAGCATTTTATAAAAAACACAGACCCAAACTGAGGGGTAAGTCTACAAATCACCTAACCAATACTATGCTATTCAAAATTACAAGTTCATAGTGAAAATGAGAGTAACTCAGTCGTGTCCGACTCTTTGTGACCCCATGGACTATAGAGTCCATGGAATTCTCCAGGCAAGAATAGTGGAGTGGGTAGCCTTTCCCTTCTCTAGGGGATCTTCCCAACACAGGGATCGAATCCAGGTCTCCCACATTGCAGGAGGATTCTTTACCAGCTGAGCCAAAATAGTAACAGAAATGGTAAAAATTGGAGTTGTCTAAGGAAACCTATGGGCTTCCCTGGTTGCTCAGCGTAAAGAATCCTGCCAGTGCAGGAGATGCAGGTTTGATCCCTGGATTGGGAAGATACCCTGGAGACAGAAATGGCAACTCATTTCAGCATTCTTGCCTGGGAAATCCCATGGACAGAGGAGCCTGGCAGGCTACAGTCCATGGGGCTGCAAAAGAGTCAGACACTACTTAGTGACAAAAACAACAAGGAAACCTACAGCTGAATGCAGTGTGGTCTTCTACACTGGATCCTGGAAAAGAGGACATTAGTTGGAAAACAGATGAAATCTAAATAAAGACAGGAGTTTAGTTAATAGTATTGTAGCAATATTCCTTAGATTTGATAAATTTGCCGTGGTCATGTAAGATGTTACTATAAGTAGAGCTGGGAGAAGGGTATACAGGACTCTGCTATTTTTGTAACTTTTCTGTAAATTTAAAATTGTTCAAACTAAAATGTTAAATAATGATTTTGATGTACCAAAAAAATGAATGAAAAGAACTTCTGGTTCAAGATTTAATATCTCTTTCCTTCACTTATATATTAATTTATTCAACCATTCAGTGAATCTTTAAAATTTTATTATGTACATGTCAAACATATTTTAATTGTCCTTTTTAATTCTCCATATGAATGTTTTTCACTTAGTTCTTCAAATTTTCCATTTTGTTATTTCTTAATACTTCTGGTATTTATTTCAGTTTAGAAACTTTCACCACACATTTAAACTCATTCAGTAATATCCTTACTTGATTACTCATTATTAACAACCTCTCCGCACAAACTGATCTTATTGAGTCTCAATACTGTTGCTATAATAAATATTTTGATGAAGTTACTATTATCTAAATTCACACACATCCACATGCACACACACATATACACAACAAACACAACTGTTTTTAACTCCGGCTTCACAGGCTAAATAAACTGTGAGCTCCTCACTGGGGCTCTAAAGACTACAGAATCTGGATCCAAAATACCTTTTAATCTTATGCATAATTGTTTAGATTTCCAGGCCTGCACCCCAGGCAGTCCGTTCTTCCTATCTTCTGCATACAGCTTGTTTTTCTCAGCAACATTTCACCAACTGCTTAATATTTTTACCTTAAAAATATAAAGTTGTCCACTCTTTTGATACAAAATTGCATGCCTTTAAAAATGTGAACAGTGTTGAAAGTTTGTAATGCTTGTAAAAGCCTAGAGAAAGAAATAAAATCAAAGCAAGTTAAATATGCATATGAATCTATTATATTACTGTTTGAAGTTTTTGAGATTCCCCAAATGTTTACCATTTTGGTAATTTATTTCATGCTAAAATGTTTTGGGGCAAACAGAGTGGTTTGCAAACAAGTAATTAGATGTATGTGTGGGTTCTAAGTCTCTTCAGTCATGTCTGCCTCTATGAGACCCTGTGGACTGCACCCCATGGTATTCTCCAGGCAAGAATACTTGATTGGGTTGCCATTTCCTTCTCCAGGGGGTCTTCCTGACCCCAGGATCAAACCCTTGTCTCTAACATCTCCTGCATTGGCAGGTGGGTTCTTTACCATTAGCGCCACCTGGGAAGCCCAATAAGATATAGGATGTAGTCGCTCAGTCGTGTCTGACTCTTTGTGACCCCATGGACTATAGCCCGTCAGGCTCCTCTGTCCGTGAAATTCTCCAGGCAAGAGTACTGGAGTGGATTGCCATTCCCTTCTCCAATGAGATATATAGAACTCTACAAATTAAAATTATGGAATAATTACCCAATTCTTATATTTCCACAGCAATTATGGTGAGTATAGTATTTAATAATACAACACAGTATTATATTTATTTACTGCAAGATTACTTTGTGTATATGCAAATTGATATTTTTAAAAGTCACACTTAAGAGTGTTTAACACTTTAAATGTCATTTTGTAGAAAATCCATTGTTACTAAATTAGGTATAAATCATTATTAGATCCATTAGCTAAATAAAATTGCTCCTAAAATTAATACCAATTAGCTATAATGGTCTAAATAACATACAGGGAATTTTAGTATCCCAGAGATCCAGCTCTAATATTTTATTAATGAGTTTACAGAACACAATTTTATATTCTTGATATGTATATACTAAAATACAGCTATTTGTTAAATCAGTAGTTTTTATAAGAGAAGGAATAATGAAAATTCTTAAAAGTATGTTTTGTTTGGCTGTTTTTTTACAAAGTTCAGATAAAGATTTATATATCTTATACAAGGCATGGCCACAAATGTAAAACTAAATTTTTGCCTTGAAAAGGTAATTCTTAAAAAGATACTCCAAAGAAAAGCCATAGTGACAAAAATGATTTTGTTAAAACAAATCAGCTTGGCTCTAGAATGAGTATGATCAAAGTATCATCTAGCAATAGCAGAGGCTGAATTTGAGATTAAAATTGGAAATATCAAAATTGGTCTCATGGTTATGATGAATAGTTTTAGACATTATGTGGGGAATAATTCATCCCAACTTTGGAGAAATCTAGGCAAAATAACTTGATACCTCAAACAATCTCGGCCAATGTTTTCACTTTTTCTATTACCACATGATCTGTTACTAAAAAACTGTTTGCCTAAGATGTTGTTCAGTTGCTAAGTCATGTCCAACTCTTTGCTACCCCATGTACTGCAGCACACCAGGCTCCTCTGTCCACTATCTTCCGAAGTGTGCTCAAATTCATGTCCATAGGGTCAGTGATACTATTGAACCATTTCTTCCTCTGCATTCCCGTCTCCTTTTGCCTTCAATCTTTCCCAGCATCAGGTCTTTTCCAATGTGTCAGCTGTTCCCATCAGGTGGCCAAAGTATTGGAGCTTCAGCTTCAGCATCAGTCCTTCCAATGAATATTCAGGTTGATTTCATTTAGGATTGATTGGGTTTTTTTGCTGTCCAAGGGACTCTCAAGAGCCTTCTCCAGCACCACAATTCTAAAACATCAATTCTTCAGTGCTCAGCCTTCTTCATGGTCCAACTCTCACATCCATACATGACTACTGGAAAAATAATAGCTTTGACTACACGGACTTTTGTTGGCAAAGTGATGTCTCTGCTTTTGAATACGCTGTCTAGCGTTTGTGATAGCTTTTCTTCCAAGGAGCAAGCATCTTTTAATTTCATGGCTGCAGTCACCATCTGCAGTGATTTTGAAACCCAAGAAAATAAAATCTGTCACTGCTTCCTCTTTTTCCCCTTCTATTTTCTATGAAGCAATGGCACTGGATGCCATGATCTTAGTTATTTTCATGCTGAGTTTCAAGCCGGCTTTTTCACTCTCCTCTTTTACCCTCGTCAAGAGGCCTAAGAGGAGGCATAGACAATTTTCTACTTCCTGAAATAGTTGTTAACAGTTTTATTTGTAGTTCACCCACAAACACATACACAGTGTGATGCAGCTTACTAAGTGCTATGTAATACATTGGTAGTAAATGAGAAAAAGCTTTCCTTGCTGTTTTTTATTTTCTAAAACCATGTATCCCACCTTCATTTTAAAACCTAGTAGAATATTCGCTATTTCATGTGATATAATCAGTGTCTAGTATCTGAAAGTTACAAGTACTCAATGCATTGTTACTATTTGAGATATTACATAATATCTAATGTATATTCCTGAGCAATGTAAGAACAAACAAGAAAATTTAATACAGTTATCCTTGATACATTCTAAGTATGTTGTGTGCTTAGTTATTCAGTCATGTCTGACTTTTTGCAACCCCAGGGACTGTAGCCTGCCAGGCTCCTCTGTCCATGGAATACTCCAGACAAGAATACTGGAGTGGGTTGCCATGCCCTCCTGTAGGGCATCTTCCCAACCCAGGGATCCAACCCAGGTCACCCACATTGCAGGTGGATTCTTTACCCTCTGAACCACCAGGGAAGCCCTTCTAAGTGTAAGGTCTCAAAATTATATGAGTGGTTTAACTTAGTTCATATTAATAAGAGAAATAGAAACAAGCACTATAAAAGTCTGTTTAGATATGAGATAATTAAGATGTTTAGTTACACAGTTAATTTTTAATGGCTTCTGTAGCACAAAATTTAACTTGATTATTTAATTTTGAAATAAATGGTAAGGCATGCTGGAAAGGCTATAATCTTACTAAAGGAGATCCATTGAATATTAAGTTCAAACTCTGTGCCAGTGTTGCTTGAAGATGACCATCAAACACTTAGAAAACATAAATCACATATTATTTATGGTTGTAAACAGCATCGCTAGTGCCACTTTTCCATTTCTACCTCTTAAATCATTCTGCTTCTTAATCGATGATCTTCCTCTCATGATTTAGCATACTCATGTATTTTATGATTTATTCTTTCATGGATATATAATGAAAAAAAAATCTAAAAGATATAGATATAGATAGATAGTAGATAGATAGATATTTGATGCCTTCTTTATCCATTTATCCTTTGGACATTTAACATTTTTCCATATCTTGGGTGGATGGCGAAAAGCTGCAGTGAGCATGGGGGTGCAACTGTCTCTTAGAGATACTGATTTTATTTCCTTTGACTACATACCCAGTAATATGTAGTTTCAAATGGTAGTTCTATTTTAATTTTTTGAAGAAACACCTTATTCTTTTCTACACTCTTGGCAGGAATGTAAAATGATAATTTATCCTGAGTTAAATTTTTCATACTTAATGATTCTGAGTTTTCTGTTCCACTGGTTTGCTTCTGCATCAAATTCAGTATTGATTTTCCTCGTGTAGTTCTTCCTGTGTGCTCTCCTACAGCTGTCTATTCATCCCATCATATTACGTACCCCCACTGAATTGTAATTTTGTATTTTCTGACTCCTTTATACTCATTTTTGCCTTCAAGTTCATGCGTGTAAGAGCTGTATCGATAGCGTGCACTCTGCCAGTGCCTGGGGCAGATTAATCATAAAAATGTTAAATACGAGAGGGAAAGACTCTTCAAGTCTTCCTTTCAAAATTTTATGAGGTATTTCACATATTTTCCCTTAAATTTCAGAATTATTTTGTTAAGCACCTCTCCTGACTCACTATAATTTTGCCTGGTATGATGATATTAAATATATGGATTCATTTGAGAAAAATATATAACTTTTGATATTGATTCAAAATTTATGACTTCTCCATTCATGAAAGTAGAGTGCATATTTTTTTGAGATTTCTTCTAGGCTTCTCACTAAAATTTATCCTTTTTCTTCATTTAGATTTTGCATGTTTCTTGTGAAGTATATCATGTGGTACTTACTATTTTATAAATGAGATAGTTTTTTGTTAAATCTCTCAACCATTTATTGCTGGTATAGTAAATTCTTATTAATTTGAATAGATTTATACTTCATTTTCATGGGTTTCCAGGTACAAAATTTGTCCTATGTACATTTTAAAAATATGTATCACTTTTCTGATATTGACTACTCTGGTTTCTTTTTATTGTCATTGACAGACTAGTATTTCCAGAATAGTGAGCATTATTTTTCTGTTGTCTTAATTTTTACAGAAATGACTCTAGAGTTTCAATATCGAGTTTAAAGTTGGCCCTTTGCTTTAGTGAATCAGGTATGAAAATTTTTTTTCAGTCATTTGTAAACGTTACTTTGTTTTTCTGGTAGAGATGAGAAACTTAACAAGCATGTTGATAAGTGTCTTTGAAAATAATTGAAGCTGACTATTTAACCCCAAAATATTTTTTTCTGCTACTGCAAACCATGGAATAGGTCATTTTAAAAAGTATATTGTACAACAAATATTTGGGCTTCCCAGGTGGAGCTCGTGGTAAAGAACCCACCTACCAATGCAGGAGACACAAGAGACGCAGGTTTCAGTTATTGAACTGTGATTTTTCAATGTAAAAATGCATTAAAGAAGAAAGTATGATATTAGAAATTGCTTGTTAAAGAACTATGTAGGCACCCGATCCTTGGGGCTGATTGGCCAGTTAAGTGTTTTCAAATGTGTCAGCTTTTAATCTCTTGAAAAGCCTATCACATCCAAAATAAAGATACAAACTCCAGGCCAACAGAACTAAATCGTTTCATCGAGGATTAAAAGCTGATTCCAGCAAATACTTGAAGAAAATGCGAGGGAAGTCCCATATTTGAATGGAATAGCCCCATATTTGAATAGAAGCCCCAGAACTAATCATTTTAGTGCTATCTTTAACTTGCTACTTACAAATGGGTTGCTATATAAATATCTTTGCTTAAGTTCTTTATTTTACTATGACTATCCCAACTGTTTGAAAGCAAATTCCATGTAAAACTGGACCATGGAAGTTTTGTTCCTTGCTTTGGCACAGACTAATTTCTGCAAATCCAATTAGTTATGCTAAGATTCTCTTTCAGTTGTTTTAAATCTTGGCTGTAAAGTAGAATTACCTAGGGAGATTAATTTTAAAAAAAATAGCATATCTGCATCCCCTCCATGGAGATTCAGATTTGATTGATCTCAGGTGCATCCTGGACATGGGATTTTCTTTTCCTAACTGTTCCTGTTTACTTTAGCCAATGGCAGTTTGAGAATCACTGATCTAGTCCATGATTCTTAAAATCCAATTAATACTTTTGAATATCTTATCTTCTCTTACTTGTAGGCAAAAAAAAAAAAAAAGGAGATGCTTTCTTTGCTTCAAATTCCATGGAACAAAAGATATAAACACACAGTTTTGCAGAAAGGTAAAGATTTTTTAAACCTTTAAACCTAAAGGTAAAGGTCCAGGTAAAGATTTTTTAAACCTAATGCAATGTCTGATTCTATTTATATTTTCTTGACTATTTCTTTTAACCTCTTGAGAGACAGAGGAATAGAGAGAGATCTTTTTATCCTGCTATTTTCAAATACCCATAGTTATGTATCCTGAACGTATCTATAGCCTCTGGTCTCATATGTTATTTGAAGTTGTAATTTTTTTCCCACTCAAAGCAACCACATCAACAAAATGCAAATGTTCTTTTCTTTCTTGTTCTAAGCATTACCTTGGTGAACTTTCAACGGCTTGTGCCATGATCACTACCATATCTAACCTCGAATATGCTTTTTACAAGCTTGTATTGAATTGAAAAAGCACTTTAAGCATTTTGAAACTCTTTCTCATTGAGAAATAGGAGTCCCTGAATGATTACAGAGAATAAAAGTTGTTCAATATATCAAAGACATTTCATCCTCATAACTGATGTCCCTCATGAGAGCACTGATAGCATGATAGCACCCCCAAGACCAATTCCCAGAATATGAATAAGATTGAGCACAATCTGAGCTATACCTCTGTGTCAGAGCCCTCTTTTTAATTTTGAAACTCACTTTGACCAGGCAGAATGGATTCTGATAATATTATTCAAACAAAAGTGAGGCATCATTCTCTAAGTGATGTACCCAACCAAAAACATAAGCATCATCAGAGAACTTGTTAGAAGCCCAAATTCTCAGGCCCCAACACACATTTGGGAGAAATCTATGTTTAAATAAGCACCTCCCAGGTGATTCTGATACATGTTAAGCTTTTATTTTAAGTGTTGTTCCAAAGGGAAGATGGCTTTCTGGTGCCTAGAATAAACTAAATTCAACCCATGTAGGAGAAAGGGAGAAGACAAATAGGTATTCTTTTGTGCACTTGACACCTTCAAGAGTTGTGAAGTCTAAAAAAGGAAACATTTACCCCACATTTAAAAAAAAAAATGATTAAAGAGTCACATTGCAGGTTGCTACAGTTTGAAGGGTGTTTAATGGTGTTATATAGAAAATAGCATGGCATTCAGGCCTCTGGACCATGGGAGGATTCTATAGAGGTTAGACCCAGTTAATCCCATTAATTCCAATGTGGAATTTAATCTTTCAGTCAAAAGGAATTGAGATATAATTCAGCTCAGTCAGAACCCACAAGAAACTGGCCAGGGGCACAAACATGTCTCAAAGAGACAGAGAACAGAGTCCCCAGGTGCCAGCCTACTAGACAACATTTCCAGGAAATAAGTTACCGGGAGAAGACATTTTCAGAGTACCCATGAGGAATAAAGCTACCTCCTGTATGAATTCTCTGAAACTCAAAGCACAAGCAGCTGAAGCTCAAGAGATGGGTCAACAAAGTCTGTGTTTATACCCATCCTTCTGCCAAAAGAAAAAAAGAATCACTAATGGCTTATTTTTTTATGTCTTTTTATAGAAACATCTTATCTTGAAATCTGAGTTCTATAAGAGGACTATTTCCTGCAAATAGTATGGAATAAGATAACATAAGGTGATTAGTCTTGCCTGTCCACTGAAAGGAACAGAAGACGTTATGCAATAGTGAGTGTAGATCTCCATATGTGGCAAATTACTCACATGCAGTTATTCAGAGGCTTATATGAAGAAGGTTGGTGTTCTCAAAGGAGTGGTGTGGATAGCAGCTTGCTTCTATACTAGCTGGAGAGATTCAGAGGGATTTGAGTTTTCAACCTCATTCATGCCTCCAGCACATATTGCCAGTCAAACATGTATCCTAAGGCCCTGCTCCTTGCCTTCTAGTTCCCCTGCTCCTGCTGCTGCTGCTGCTAAGTCGCTTCAGTCGTGTCCAACTCTGTGCGACTCCATAGACGGCAGCCCACCAGGCCCCGCCGTCCCTGGGATTCTCCAGGCAAGAACACTGGAGTGGGTTGCCATTTCCTCCTCCAATGCATGAAAGTGAAAAGTGAAAGTGAAGTCACTCAGTCGTGTCTGACTTTTAGCGACCCCATGGACTACAGCCTACCAGGCTCCTCCGTCCATGGGATTTTCCAGGCAAGAGTACCAGAGTGGGGTGCCATTGCCTTCTCCATCTAGTTCCCCTACCTTAGCTGAAATCTGTGCCTCCCAGTTGCCAAGAAAATCTGCATGCCAATGTGACACATTCTGAAGAGACTTATTCTGAATTCCATCAATACATACGTATTTCCACCAGGATTACTGAGAGAATCTTTCATCTTTTATTCCTTTTATCTTTAAAAATAATACATGTTTGGAAAATAAGAACAATATTTGTGAGAGAAATTACTTTTTCACTGTGGAGTAAGAACAGATATTTTAAAATGAAAAAATTGTGGGGAGAAAAGAGATGTTAAGGTTATGGCAGTTTATTCTTATACAGTCTACTGTTTTTCAGTGCTATCTTTTCTCCTTAAATTTTATTTAAAGCAAAATGGCAGAAACTTGCTCTTTAAAAAAATTCTATTTACTTAGTGTCAGTTAAGGAAAAAAAACTCATATGTGAGAATAGTAGAGAGGATATCAATAGATATTTCACTTTCCATATGGAGAACATAACCCAGTGGATTAGGTCTAGCTGTGACCACAGAAGTTTTCTAGCTGGAAGCAAATGGTTAGTTATAACTAGCACATACATAAAACAGCTACCTCCCTTAAAACCTCAGCAGTAATCTCATTTTATTTTCAGACTAGTTTTTCAAAAAGTGTATCTAAAATGTGGAGCAATACATATAAATTATAAAACTGAAAAAAATTGCTTTCTTTTTATCTGGGAGAGAAGAGGTCATGTGTTACACTATAGCTGTCTTTTGGTGAGAATATCACAGCTTAATTTGATTTGATGCTTTTGAACTGTGGTGTTGGAGAAGACTCTTGAGAGTCCCTTGGGCTGCAAGGAGATCCAACTAGTCCATCTTAAAGGAGGTCAGTCCTGGGTGTTCTTTGGAAGGAATGATGCTAAAGCTGAAACTCCAGTACTTTGGCCACCTCATGCGAAGAGTTGACTCATTGGAAAAGACTCTGATGCTGGGAGGGATTGGGGGCAGGAGGAGAAGGGGACGACAGAGGATGAGATGGCTAGATGGCATCACTGATTTGATGGACATGAGTTTGAGTGAACTCCAGGAGTTGGTGATGGACAGGGAGGCCTGGCGTGCTGCAGTTCATGGGGTCTCAAAGAGTCAGACACGACTGAGCGACTGAACTGAACTGAATTTGATTTGAATATGCCTTAATTGAGGCATATTCTTTTGAAATCAGAATGAATATATTCATAAGAAAACAAGCACAAAACTAATTACCTTGGTATAGAAATGGCTGTCTGGTTGGTTGTTGGGCAAAACCTGGAATGTATGTAACTAAGACTATAATTTTTATTATGGTTTACCTTATTTTCTAATGAATTATTTTACTCTTAGATGCAAATCACATTCTAGATTTTTTGCAGTTTTTCTTGGATTACTTCTTTCTTAATATAGAATTCAATGAGTCACTTGCTTAGGTGAAAAGAAAATCAGTACTACAAATATCCTATTTTTTTCCATAGAAAATCCCAAGAGAAATTATTCTATAATCCAATAAATTTCTTAGTGAAGAAATATATTCTATTACTCAGAAGTATGTACTCAATATGTACTTAGTCATTTTACCCTGTAATATTTAATTATATTGCCACCCTGTTACAACAGTGTAAATAATTTTCTTTTATCTGTATACAGCATACTTTTAAGTTATATAATTCTTAGGTAACCTTTCAATTGGGGTTAAAAACGTCAAGGTAAAGACTGCCCTCTAAAACTGAAAACTGTAAAATTCAGTACATACATTAGAATACTCAAGTTCTTTATTCTAAGAGACTACCTTGAAATTAATTCTTAATGAAAATATTTTGTCATCTCTAGTGAATCTGGGGGCCTCTGAAAACACCATAATCAATAGAACTATTGACCACATAAATTAGGTAACTGTTATTTTGACAAAGTAAAGGGCTGCTGATATTCAGAAGAAAAATCGTTAGTTAGAAGTGTTATTACCTCTTCAACAAGAGGAAAACACCTTATCCAGCTTACAAAGATTTTTATCCTCCTGAAAAATTTAATCAGAGTTTATCGGGTTTCTAGTATGAAGTGCATGTTCAGTTGCTTCATTTGTGTCTAACATTTTGTGACCCCATGGCCTGTAGCCTACCAGGCTCTTCTGTCCATGGGGATTCTCCAGGCAAGAATACTGGAGTGGCAAATGCCCTTCTCCAAGGGATCTTCCCAACCCCAGATTTGAACGTGTGTCTCTTATGTCTCCTGCATTGGCAGGTAGGTTCTTTACTCACTGAGCCACTTAAGAAGCCCTCTACTATGACAATCTAGCATTAAAACCTTGGTTACAATTCTTCTTCATACCTATGCTTAGCAAATAACTTCGGGTCATAATTTTATTTCCTTTATAAAGATCCTTAAGAGTGAAGGAGTAGGCTGATGATGTTATTTAAAATTTTTGTCCACTTGGCAGTTATACTCAACAGTGTAAACTAATACATTTTTAGAATGAAAAGCAATCATTCAGGATTTATCATGTCTGTTTCACAAAGCCCAGTTGCTTCAAGATGAATTAATAAAATCAATGTCAATGTTTAAAGACCAGGTATTAGATGTGTAAGGATCACATGAAAGTACTAAGACTTTGTTAGATTATATCTGAAATAGCAAAATGACTTCTGTTTTAACTTTTGCTGCACTTATTGTTTGAACAACTATAGAGCTATGTTCCAGGCAGTAGTCTAGACACTAAAAACACAAAAGCAGACTGGCAGACATGAACACAACCACAGTTAGTAAAAGTGTATTATAATAGGTGTTTTAATTGAGACATAGTTGGCATCTAACATTATGTAAGTTCACACTGTATAAATTTAAGGTGTGTAATGTGTTGATTTCTTTGCATTGATCACGGAGGAAGGCTTTCTTATCTCTTCTTGCTATTCTTTGGAACTCTGCATTCAGATGCTTATATCTTTCCTTTTCTCCTTTGCTTTTTGCTTCTCTTCTTTTCACAGCTATTTGTAAGGCCTCCCCAGACAGCCATTTTGCTTTTTTGCATTTCTTTTCCATGGGGATGATCTTGATCCCTGTCTCCTGTACAATGTCACGAACCTCATTCCATAGTTCATCAGGCACTCTGTCTATCAGATCTAGGCCCTTAAATCTTTTTCTAACTTCCACTGTATAATCATAAGGGATTTGATTTAGGTCATACCTGAATGGTCTAGTGGTTTTCCCTACTTTCTTCAATTTAAGTCTGAATTTGGTATAAGAAGTTCATGGTCTGAGCCACAGTCAGCTCCTGGTCTTGTTTTTGCTGACTGTGTAGAGCTTCTCCATCTTTGGCTGCAAAGAATATAATCAATCTGATTTCGGTGTTGACCACCTGGTTATGTCCATGTATAGAGTCTTCTCTTGTGTTGTTGGAAGAGGGTGTTTGCTATGACCAGTGCATTTTCTTGGCAAAACTCTATTAACTCTTTCCCTGCTTCATTCTGTATTCCAAGGCCAAATTTGCCTGTTACTCCAGGTGTTTATTGACTTCCTACTTTGGCATTCCAGTCCCCTATAATGAAAAGGACATCTTTTTGGGGTGTTAGTTCTAAAAGGTCTTGTAGGTCTTCATAGAACCGTTCAACTTCAGCTTCTTCAGCGTTACTGGTTGGAGCATAGACTTGGATTACTGTGATATTGAATGGTTTGCCTTGGAAACGAACAGAGATCATTCTGTCGTTTTTGAGATTGCATCCAAGTACTGCATTTCAGACTCTTTTGTGACCATGATGGCTACTCCATTTCTTCTGAGGGATTCCTGCCCGCAGTAGTAGATATAATGGTCATCTGAGTTAAATTCACCCATTCCAGTCCATTTAGTTCGCTGATTCCTAGAATGTCGACATTCACTCTTGCCATCTCTTGTTTGACCACTTCCAATTTGCCTTGATTCATGGACCTGACATTCCAGGTTCCAATGCAATATTGCTCTTTATAGCATGTGACCGTGCTTCTATCACCAGTCACATCCACAGCTGGGTACTGTTTTTGCTTTGGCTCCATCCCTTCATTCTTTCTGGAGTTATTTCTCCACTGATCTCCAGTAGCATATTGGACACCTACTGACCTGGGGAGTTCCTCTTTCAGTATCCTATCATTTTGCCTTTTCATACTGTTCATGGGGTTCTCAAGGCAAGAATACTGAAGTGGTTTGCCATTCCCTTCTCGAGCGGACCACATTCTGTCAGATCTCTCCACCATGACCCGCCCATCTTGGGTTGCCCCACGGGCATGGCTTAGTTTCATTGAGTTAGTCAAGGCTGTGGTCCTAGTGTGATTAGATTGACTAGTTTTCTGTGAGGTCAAGTGGGCCTTAGAAAGGATCACTATGAACAAAGCTAGTGGAGGTGATGGAATTCTACTTGAGATATTTCAAATCCTGAAAGATGATGCTGTGAAAGTGATGCACTCAATATGCCAGCAAATTTGGAAAACACAGCAGTGGCCACAGGACTGGAAAAGGTCAGTTTTCATTCCAATCCCAAAGAAAGTCAATGCCAAAGAATGCTCAAAGTACCGCACAATTGCACTCGTCTCACATGCTAGTAAAGTAATGCTCAAAATTCTCCAAGCCAGGCTTCAGCAATACGTGAACCGTGAACTTCCTGATGTTCAAGCTGGTTTTAGAAAAGACAGAGGAACCAGAGATCAAATTGCCAACATCCGCTGGATCATGGAAAAAGCAAGAGAGTTCCATAAAAACATCTATTTCTGCTTTATTGACTATGCCAAAGCCTTTGACTGTGTGGACCACAATAAACTGTGGAAAATTCTGAAAGAGATGGGAATAATAATAATAAACCTGACTGGCTTCTTGAGAAATCTGTATGCAGGTCAGGAAGCAACAGTTAGAACTGGACATGGAACAACAGACTAGTTCCAAATAGGAAAAGGAGTACATCAAGGCTATATATTGTCACCCTGCTTATTTAACTAATATGCAGAGTACATCATGAGAAACACTGGGCTGGATGAAGCACAAGCTGGAATCAAGATTGCCGGGAGAAATATTAATAACCTCAGATATGCAGATGACACCACCCTTATGGCAGAAAGTAAAGAGGAACTCAAAAGCCTCTTGATGAAAGTGAAAGTGGAGAGTGAAAAAGTTGGGTTAAGCTCAACATTCAGAAAACGAAGATCATGGTATCCGGTCCCATCACTTCATGGGAAATAGATGGGCAAACAGTGGAAACAGTGTCAGACTATTTTTTTGGGCTCCAGAATCACTGCAGATGGTGACTGCAGCCATGAAATTAAAAGATGCTTACTCCTTGGAAGGAAAGTTATGACCAACCTAGACAGCATATCAAAAGCAGAGACATTACTTTGCCAACAAAGGTCCATCTAGTCAAGGCTATGGTTTTTCCTGTGGTCATGTATGAATGTGAGAGTTGGACTGTGAATAAGGCTGAGCGCTGAAGAATTGATGCTTTTGAAGTGTGGTGTTGGAGAAGACTCTTGAGAGTCCCTTGGACTGCAAGGAGATCCAACCAGTCCATTGTGAAGGAGATCAGCCCTGGGATTTCTTTGGAAGGAATGATGCTGAAGCTGAAACTCCAGTACTTTGGCCACCTCATGCAAAGAGTTGACTCATTGGAAAAGACTCTGATGCTGGGAGGGATTGGGGGCAGGAAGAGAAGGAGAAGACAGAGGATGAGATGGCTGGATGGCATCACTGACTCGATGGACGTGAGTCTGAGTGAACTCCGGGTGTTTGTGAAGAACAGGGAGGCCTGAAGTGCTGTGATTCCTGGAGTCGTAAAGAGTCGGACATGACTGAGTGACTGAACTGAACTGAACTGAATGTGTTGATTTGATACACTTATATATTTCAAAATGATAACCACCATAGTATTAATTAACACTTCTATCATATCACATATTATTTCTTTTTGTGGTGAGAACAATTAAGTTGTAGTCTCTTAGGAACATTGAAGTTTATAAAACAGTATTTTTACTATACTTTCTGTGTTGTGCATTAAATCTCTAGGACTTATTTTTCTACTAGGTGCAATTTTGTATCCTTGACCCCTGGTAACCACCATTCTAGTCTATGCTTCTACAAGTTTGTTTGTTTGTTTGTTTTTTAATTCTACATATAAGTGACATTAGCAACATTTGGGTTTTTTGGTCTGATTTATTTCACTTAACATAATACTATCAAGGTCATTTCATATTGTTGCACGTCCTTGCCAACAATGGTAATCTCTTACCTTCTTGATGGCAGCCCTTCTGAAAAGGATATGGTGATATTATGGTTTTGATTTTCATTATCTTGGTAACAAATGACACTGAGCATATCTTCAAGTACCTGTTGGCCATATCGATGTCTTTTTGGCAAAAATGTCTATTTAGTTCCTTTTCTAGGGGTAGAGTGGGGGCATCTCAGGGAATCCTGGTAATCCAGCTTGCCAGTGTGTGTGTTAGTTGCTCAGTCGTGTCTGACTCTTTGTGACCCCATGGACTGTAGCCCTGTGCATGGAATTCTCCAGGCAAGAATACTGGAGTGGTTTGCTGTTCCCTTCTCCAGAGGATCTTCCTGACCGGGGATCGAACCTTTAGATTTTACCATCTGAGTCACCAAGGAAGCCCAGTGTGCCAGAGTAGAGGCCAAATGAAATGTTGGAGGAAAAATTAAATAGGCCGGTTGAACCTAAACTGAAAAAATCCTTAAATTTCACATTTAAGAAGTGAGTGTGGACTCTTCAGCCTAGTGAGCAAGAAATAACGTGATCTGATCTGTGAAAATAGGGACAGGAGAAATGTGAATTTGAAGGCAGGAAACAAATCAATAATTATTAAAGACCATTTCAATATTCAAGGCAAGAAATGATGAGGATATGGAATGCAACTAATGGTGTGAGAAGGACCTTAGCAACATATTGGAGGTAAAATCAGGTGGGATTTGGTGGTAAGTTCATATATATTTGGGGATTCTCAGCATATACAGTGTGGTTAAATATAAGTTGATGGGATAAGGAAGAAAATGTAATGTGAGGAAAGGATGTAAGACAGGCTTCTTTACCACTGAGCCACCTGGGAAGTCCTTTACATAATTATAGCACACACAAGCATTCCGACTATAGCAGGCCTTGTAATATCTTGTGAAAGTTGCTCAGTCGTGTCCAACTCTTTGCAACTCCATGGACTGTAGCCCACCAGGCTTCCCTGTCCATGGAGTTCTCCAGGCAATAATAAGAATGGGTTGCCATTTCCTTCTTCCATGTAATATCTTGCCCCTAACGAAAATACAAATTTGAAGTCAGCCAAAATGGTCACAAATTGGTAAAATCAGATGATAACATAACCTGGAACATTCTAATTTTTTTTTTCAAACTGATCTTATGTAATTAAACCATTCCATAAACTATTGTGCATCTACCATATATCACCAAAAGGAGGAAAACAGTGAGCAAAGCAGAAATGGTACCTGCCCTCACATGTTGTACAGCCTATTCTGTAAATGAACCAAAGATGGTCACTGTGTTTTGGCCCTTAGCTTGTTTATTTCTTCAAAGCAGACTGAGGCCCATTAGCTCTAAAGCTTACTGACTCCAGACTCGTATTTTTACACGTTAAAGGAAAGCTCTTTCTCTACACACAGAATACATCTGGCACCAAATGCGTGTGTGTGTTTTTTTTCCATACTAACAACACATTCTCCAAGTTTCTATACACCAACTGAGTATCCTACAATTTAATTCTGACAGAAACTACCTCGAGTTCATACCAACCCCAAAGGTTAAGGGCCCAGGCGGACAAACTTTGGATGCAAGTGTGAGTCTTGGGTTGTCATCTGTATTTCTCACCAACCAGTTATGAACTGAGAGATTCCATAGTCCATTCTTAAGGCTCGATAATTTGCTACAACAGCTCACAGGCCTCAGGGAAACACATTCCTTTGATTACCGGTTTACTGTAAAGGATATTATAAAGAATACCAATGAATAGGCAGATGAACAGGTTCATAGGGTGAAGTACCAAAGGGTCTCAAACTCTGTAGCTTCTGTCCCCATGGAGATAGGGTATGTACCTCCCTGATACTGTATTTCTGCTGAACATGTGTGTTAATTTAAAAAAATGCTTCAAAATTTTAAAGTGCCATATTTGCATGGTATGAGAAGCTCTTTTTTTTTTTTTTTTTTTAATGTAGCCATGGGGATTGCATACATTTTCTCTTATCACTACAAGTTAACTCCCTATTTAGCATCAACTAAATGATTCTTATTTAGCATAGATCAAACTGAATACAGAATAGAAATTATATTTCCATTCCTTTATGAAAGAAAGCCACTTTCAGTTTAAAATTTCACTCTTATCTAAGATATCAGCCAAAACATCAAAAAACACTGTTAGTATTTGTATCTTGTGGGCTTTTATTACCATCTATCTAACCAATGTATTGTGGAAAAGACTAATGATTTTCTAAGAAAGATTTATATACAGAGTCAACTACTTTAAGAGGAACAGTACAATTTTAATTATTTTTATCCTACAATGTCTCTTTTGAATATATGTCACGTCTCTTGAGGAAAAAAGACTTTAAGTATTCACATAAAATAGGATTATTGATTCATTCAGCAGCCAATATATTGCCTCATAATTGAATTTCATGAAAACCATTGTGTTAAATATTTTAACTTGTTCATGCCAATTTAAAACTGTCAAAATGTACCTTGAAAGAATGACCAACCTGGAATCAATGGCAGGAATTTAAAACTTTGTTATATTTGTAATCCTTTTGAAAAGACCTGATCATTTCAATTGCTATATAAGGATGAAGAGACTCAATTAGAATCCAGATAATAGAATTATCTGGATAATTCTATACAATAAAAGTTCTCAGAAAAATAGAGAAAATTTAGGTGGATTTAAATGTATATGATTTTCCCCTTTAAATTGAAGTTAGTTGTCCTTATTTTGTGTGCAAAGAAATAAAATCAAGTCAGTTATTACTCTGTTAGAAACTCCTGCTTTCAGCATTCCTGATTTTTGTAAGCCTGTGTAGGCCTTTGCAGTAAATAAGCTACTTATCATTCCAATTCTCCACATTTTTAAAACTTGTGGTAACTATGTTTAAATAAAACTTCTGTCTCAAATATTTTCCTTCATAGAATATAAATAATTCCAAAGAGCATCATATTGTTTTAAGTCTCAATGAAAATTTTCCTTCAACTTTACTATATGCCTGTGAAAGTCGCTCAGTCGTGTCTGACTCTTTGCAACCCATGGACTCTATACAGTTCATGGAATTCTCCAGGCCAGAATACAGGAGTGGATAGCCTTTCCCTTCTCCAGGGGATCTTCCCAACCCAGGGATCAAACCCAGGTCTCCTGCATTGCAGGCGTATATGCCTAGGCTCCAAATAAATTCTGAAATCAATAGATTAGACTCATACAGATATGAAAATAAAGGGGACAGTGGTGATAGCTTACTTACCATTGTATTACTTTTACATATTCTCTGGATGATATATTTTTATTAAATAAGATGATGGGTGCTAGTTGATAAAACCATTAAGAATTGGAGATCTACCTAGGACATTTACTAAAGCATTCATAAATACATGAATATAAATGAAACAAACATAATTTCTTAAAATATTTTCCTACCATACAAAAATTAATGAAAGAAATATGCTAATATTTTATATATGTGCTACTTATCCAAGCTGAATCTACATGTTCACTCCAAAACACTTGGGGGAAAAAAAGGTCGTTTGATATTTGATGAGTCAGTATTAAGCTACATTAAAGACTCCTTATTTGCTTGACCAATTTTTATACTCAAATTCAGACTTTCCAAATTCCTTAAGAGTTCAAATCAAATTCACATCAAATCTTTGAATCACACTGAAGTAGCTTTTCCAGACAAAACATGGCTAAGTGAAATATAGCATTTCATCTTTTTTTCACTTCCCTTAAAAGTAATACACTTATTCAGACTTTGAAAGTATTTCAGGTTCTTTGTATCACATTCAAACAAGGCTGAAATGCATAAAAAGAAAAATGAAAAATATACCACTTAATTCTGCTTTCAAGTTAGCCAGTATTACATTGTTAGTTAACTTTTAGGCCCTAAACTAAATATTCTGAATTAAGTACGATGAGATAGCTTACCACAACCTCATACCCCTAATTTAAGATCTCGGGAGTAGAAATATTAATGGATATTAATATTTATCAATGAGATCTGAGTTCTCATATAACTTTAAGATAAAAAAATTTATAAAAAATTGTACTTTGTCTTGAGACAATTGTGGCCTTGAACTAGGTGCTCTTTAAATTCTCTTTAAAATTTAAACTATTGATTCCATAGTAATTCCAAAGTAATCTTTATTTCTGTAAGGATTACATTGAATCTATAAATCACTTTGGGTAATATAGATATTTTAAAATAGCTTTTCCAATATGTGAACACAGAAAGTCTTTGATTTTTTTGTGTCTTTTTCCATTTCTTTCATTGATATCATTTAGTTTTCAGTGTACAGATTTTCTACCTCTTTGGTTAAATTTATTCCTTAGTATTTTATTCTTTTTAATGATACTGTAAGTGGGACTGTTTTCTTAATTTTTCTTTCTGATAGTTCATTGTTAGTATATAAAAATGCAACTAAACTTTCTACACTGATTTTGTATGTTACTTTACTGAATTTGTTGATTAGTTCTAACATTTTTTTGGTGGAGTATTTAGGGTTTTCTATATATAATATTAGGTCATCTGCAAATAGAGACAATTTTACTTTCTCCTTTCTGATATGTATCTTTTTATTTATTTTTCTTGGCTAATATCTCTGGTTAACTTTTTTGTTTCATTTCTAGTACTGTGTTGAATAAAAGTGCTGAGAGTGGGCTTCTTTGTCTTTATCTTGATCAGCCATTTGCTGTTAAGTATGATGTTAGCTGTGGGCTTCTCACATATTGTCTTTACTATACTGAGGTCCGTTCTCTCTATATCCACTTACCATAATGAAAGGATATTGAATTTTGTCAAATGCTTTTCTATATTTACTGAAATGATTATATGATTTTTATACTTTAGTATGTTAATGTGGTATATCACATTTATTGACTTGCATATATTGAACCATTCTTGCATCTCAACAATAAATCCCACTTGATCATGGTTGTGAGATCCTTTCAATATATTGGATTCATTTTGCAAATATTTTGTTGAGGAAATTTGCATCTATGTTCATTAAGCACATTGGTCTATAATTCTCTTTTCTTATAGCTGATCATTACTTCATGAATAACACTTTGATTACAATTAGAAAGATAGGAAAGCACTGAGACATTATTCCTGCTAAGAATTTATAATATGTATTTAATCCAGAGTATGATATTAGTAAAATAACATTAAAAATTATATATTTTGATTATAATTATCACTTACATAAATACCACACATACTTAAGAGTATTAGCTCAATTAATTCAGAAAAAGCAACTGAAGAAAATTTTACACCCATTCATAATAAAATTCTCAGTAAACAGGAATACAAAAGAATTTCCTCAAATTGAAAAAGAACATTCACAATAAAACCCAGAGCTAACAACATACTTGTGAAAGACTGAATGCTTATATTCTCACCATTTCTATTCAACAATGTATTAGAGTTTCTAGCCATTGCAGTAAGGCATAACAAACAAGTTTACCATGTCCACATTAGAAAAGAAGTAAAATTCTCTTTATTTTCAATAACATTATTTGGCATGTTGAAAATCCAAGGAATCCCTCAAAATCAACTAACAAGCAAATTTAGTAAGGTTTTTTTTTGATACAAGATCAATGTCCAAAAATCAACTGTATTTTTGTGTATTAGCAACAAATAATCTCTCAATGAAATTAAGAAAGAAATTTCATGTATAATAGTATCATAAGAATAAACAACAATTCAAACAGAAATAGAAATCAGTTCAACAGAAAATTAATTTTAAAATATATACACTGATACCACATAACATTGCTGAGAAAAAAACTGTTTATGATTCAAAGACTGAGTACTGTCAAAATAGCAGTTCATCCCCAATTTATGTTTTTATTCAGTGAAATTCCTATAAAAAAATCCCGCAGAAATTAAAAATGGAAAATAACCCTTAAATGCAATAGCTAAAAATATAAGACTTCCTGAAGAAAACAGGAGAGAGCGTCCATGACTTTGGATTAGTCAAAGAGTTCTTAGATATGACCAAAAAAAAAAGGACAACCCGTAAAAGAGCAAAAATTACAAATTGGATTTCAACATTTTTAAAGAGCATTTGAAAATTTAAATTGCATTAAGAAGATACTTGGGAGAATTCTTTTTTTTTTGCTATTATATATTCAGAATATGTAAGGGCAAACAACCATTAAAATAGGGCAAATATCTAAAAGGACATTCTATCAAAGAAGATTTGTGAATGGCTAATAAGTGTGTATAAAGATACTTAACATTCAGTTCATTTCAGTCGCTCAGTCATGTCTGACTCTTTACGACCCCATGAATCGCAGCAAGCCAGGCCTCCCTGTCCATCACCAACTCCCTGAGTTCACTCAAACTCATGTCCATCAAGTCGGTGATGCCATATATCCATCTCATCCAATGTCGTCCCTTTCTCCTCCTGCCCCCAATCCCTCCAAGCATCAGAGTCTTTTCCAATGAGTCAACCTTTTGCATGAGGTGGCCAAAGTATTGGAGTTTCAGCTTTAGCATCAGTCCTTCCAAAGAACACCCAGGACGGATCTCCTTTAGAATTGCCTAGTTGTATCTCTTTGCAATCCAAGGGACTCTCAAGAGTCTTCTCCAACACCACAGTTCAAAAGCATCAATTCTTCGGCACTCAGCTTTCTTCACAGTCCAACTTTCACATCAATACATGACCACTGGAAAAAGCATACCTTGACTAGATGGACCTTTGTTGGCAAAGTAATGTCTCTGCTTTTGAATATGTTATCTAGGTTGGTCATAACTTCCCTTCCAATGAGTAAGCATCTTTTAATATCATGGTTGCAATCACCATCTGCAGTGATTTTGGAGCCCCAAAAAATAGTCTGACACTGTTTCCACTGTTTCCCCATCTATGTCCCATGAAGTGATGGGACCAGACGCCATGATCTTCGTTTTCTGAATGTTGAGCTTTAAGCCAACTTTTTCACTCTCTTTCACTTTCATCAAGAGGCTTTTGAGTTCCTCTTAACTTTCTGCCAGAAGGGTGGTGTCATCTGCATATCTGAGGTTATTGAGATTTCTCCCAGCAATTTTGATTCCAGCTTGTGCTTCTTCCAGCCCAGTGTTTCTCATGATGTACTCTGCATAGAAGTTAAATAAGCAGGGTGACAATATACAGCCTTGATGTACTCCTTTTTCTATTTGGAACCAGTCTGTTGGTCCATGTCCAGTTCTAACTGTTGCTTCCTGACCTGAACACAGATTTCTCAATAGGCAGGTCAGGTGGTCTGGTATTCCCATCTCTTTCAGAATTTCCCACAGTTTATTGTGATCCACACAGTCAAAGGCTTTGGCATAGTCAATAAAGCAGAAATAGATGTTTTTCTGGAAATCTCTTCCTTTTTCCATAATAAGATATTGGCAATTTGATCTCTGGTTCCTCTGCCTTTTCTAAAACCAGCTTGAACATCTGGAAGTTCACAGTTCATGTATTGTTGAAGCCTGGCTTGGAGAATTTTGAGCATTACTTTACTGGCATGTGAGATGAGTGCAATTGTGTGGTAGTTTGAGCATGCTTTGGCATTGTCTTTCTTTGGGATTGGAATGAAAACTGACCTTTTCCAATCCTGTGGCCACTGCTGAGTTTCCAAATTTGCTGGCATATTGAGTGCAGCACTTTCACAGCATCATCTTCCAGGATTTGAAAGAGCTCAACTGGAATTCCATCACCTCCACTAGCTTTGTTCGTAGTGATGCTTTCTAAGGCCGACTTGACTTCACATTCCACGATATCTGGCTCTAGGTGAGTGATCACACCATTGTGATTATCTTGGTCATGAAGATCTTTTTTGTAGAGTTCTTCTGTGTATTCTTGCCACCTCTTCTTAATATCTTCTACTTCTGTTAGGTCCATACCATTTCTGTCCTTTATTGAGCCCATCTTTGCATGAAATGTTCCCTTGGTTATCTCTAATTTTCTTGAAGAGGTCTCTAGTCTTTCCCATTCTGTTGTTTTCCTCTATTTCTTTGCATTGATCGCTGAAGAAGGCTTTCTTGTCTCTCCTTGCTATTCTTTGGAACTCTGCATTCAGATGTTTATATCTTTTCTTTTCTTCTTTGCTTTTCGCTTCTCTTCTTTTCACAGCTATTTGTAAAGCCTCCCCAGACAGCCATTTTGCTTTTTAGCATTTCTTTTCCATGGGGATGGTCTTGATCCTTATCTCCTGTATAATGTCACAAACCTCCATCCATAGTTCATCAGGCACTCTATCTATCAGATCTAGGCCCTTAAATCTATTTCTCACTTCCACTGTATAATTATAAGGGATTTGATTTAGGTCATACCTGAATGGTCTAGTGGTTTTCCCTACTTTCTTCAATTTAAGTCTGAATTTGGCAGTAAGCAGTTCATGATCTGAGCCACAGTCAGCTCCTGGTCTTGTTTTTGCTGACAGTATAGAACTTCTCCATCTTTGGTTGCAAAGAATATAATCAATCTGATTTTGGTGTTGACCATCTGGTGATCTCCATGTGTAGAGTCTTCTCTTGTGTTGTTGGAAGAGGGTGTTTGCTATGACCAGTGTGTTCTCTTGGCAAAAGTCTATTAACTCTTGCCCTGCTTCATTCCATATTCCAAGGCCAAATTTGCCTGTTAACCCCAGGTGTTTCTTGACTTCCTACTTTTGCATTCCAGTCCCCTATAATAAAATATAATAAAAGGACATCTTTTTTGGGTGTTAGTTCTAAAAGGTCTTGTAGGTCTTCATAGAACCGTTCAACTTCAGCTTCTTCAGCATTACTGGTTAGGGCATAGGCTTGGATTACTGTGATATTGAATGGTTTGCCTTGGAAATGAACAGAGATCATTCTGTCCTTTTTGAGATTGCATCCAAGTACTGCATTTCGGACTCTTTTGTTAACCATGATGGCTACTCCATTTCTTCTAAGGGATTCCTGCCCACAGTAGTAGATATAATGGTCATCCGAGTTAAATTCACCCCTTCCAGTCCATTTTAATTCGCTGATTCCTAGAATGTTAATGTTCACTCTTGCCATTTCCTGTTTGACTACCTAACATTAAGGAAATAGAAATTAAGATCTCAATCTGTATAGTAGCTAAGTCTTGTCTGACTCTTTGCAACCCCATGGAATGTAGCCTGCCAGGCTTCCCTGTCTATGGGATTCTCCAGGCAAGAGTACTGGAGTGGGTTGCCATTTCCTCCTCCATAAGATCTCAGTAAGGTAGCACTATACATCCAATAGAACGGTTATAATCAAAAAGGTAGGCAATAACAAGTGATGGCAAGAGCACGTAGAAACTGGGACTCTTACACATTGCTGAAGGATCTAAAAGGTTACAGACACTTTAAAGAAAATTGTCAGATTCTTAGAAAGTTAAGCATGAATGGAGCATAAAATTCCCTAGTTCCACTCCTAGGAATGAAGGTACCTTAGAGAAATGAAAACATATTTCCATACAAAGATATGTATGTGTTTTTCATAGGAGCATTGTTCATAGTAGCCAAATGTTCACAACTGGCAAATGGATAATGAAAATGTGATGTGTCCATAAAATGGGACACTATTCAGTGATAAAAAGATGAAGTACTGATGAATACTACAACATGAATTAACCTCAAAAACATTATGGTAAATGAAAGAAGCCAGATGCAAAAATAAATACTTGTACTCTTCCTTTTGTATGATATATCCAGAGAAGGCAAACATAGAAAGCAGGGAAGTGGTTGCTTAGGGTTGAGGGTGGGAGTGGAATTACCGCTGGACATGAAGGATCTTCTGAGGGCAGTGGAAATGTTCTTAAACTGCAATGTTGTATAGTTGTGCAACTCTATAATTCATTGAAATTTATTGAATCATACATTCACAGCAAGTGAATTTTCTGATACTTGAATTCTCTTAATAAAGTTGTTTAAAAATTGAAAGTAAAATAATATAAAGAGGCAAGAAGTGATGGAAGGTATACATGTGATTAGCTGATAATTGTTAAAGATGTAAATGTATAGGTTTTCACTTCTTTTTATGGTTATCTAAAATTTCACAGTGTGTTCTGGATTTAGTTCTATTTTGATTCATTTTCCTGAATCATAGTTCTTTGGAGCTGGACTCTGAAAAGTATTCTTCTAATTTTTACCTCTATGTCTCCATTCATTGCCTGTTTCTCATTTCTGGGAATTGTCATTGGACAGCTGGCCTCCTAGATGGGGCTATACTTGCCTTTTTGTTCTTTTCAGTGTTTAATGTCATTTAACTTTGGAAGAAATTTTATTAACGTTCTCTTACCTTCCTATGGTCTGTTTTCTAACTTTATACATTTTACTCTCCAAGGCTGATTCCTAGTCTCTGAAAGTTTTCTTTTCTAGTAGCTTGCATTATTTTATCTCCCTAAGAATACTGATTATAGCCTTGAGACTTTTGTCTGCTGTTTTCAATTGTTATTTGTCTCTTAAGCTGTCTTCTGTACTGGATGCTTTCTTTTAATATCTGGTGTTACTTGACTTTCATATTTAGAGTGAGATTCTGAAAAAGACTGAAGTAGATGAAGGGGTGTGTGTGTGTATATGTGTGTGCATCTGTGTGTGTGTGTGTGTATGATTGCTCATGGTGACTTTCTAGAATTTCACTGGAACATCAGGTTTCACTATGTGTAGGGTTTTGTTTTGTCTTTTTCTTTCCAAAGCCCCTCAGTTTTTACATAGATGAATTCTGTAATCTATTACCTAAAGAAGACATACATAACTACTATGTTGCTGCGAACTGAGCCAGAGACAAGGCCAGAGTGAGGATGTCAATGTTCAGTATATATTGTCTTTCATTTGCTACCATTATTTGCAGTAAAGTACTCAACATTTCATGCTGCTTAGTCTCAGCCTCTTTTTTTTTTTCCTGTAGATATGGGAGATTGGTGGTTTCCATCTGCACAGATTTGCAGACAAGCTGGAAGTTTAACTGTTTTTTATAATGTCTTAAACCACCATCCGAGTTTTTGCTCCTTGCTCACACCCACTTTGGCTCCTTTTGCAGCAGTTTCTGAGTCCAGGTTTCTCTAGGATGAAGCAGTGGCTATTCGCTGGCCCTTCACTGTTGTTTGCTCTGCTGTGTCAGTCAATATGTCTTCCCACTGCTTTCCATTTTCCAAAATACCTGTTGAAATCTCCTGTCCTTGTCTACTCTTCTGTTCTCTTTGTGGTTGTAGATGATTATTAATTTTTAAAATAAATTATCCTTTTGCTATTCCTATAATGATTTTTAGAAGGAACAGAGCTATGCCCATGGAATTAAATCTGTTACTATTAAGATTGAATGGAAATCTAAATGATAGTCAAAAATCTTCGTTAAAAAATCCACGGATTCCGCTAGGAAATGGTAGCTATAGAGCAGAGGAAGTGAGAGTAGCTTCTGAACTGTCTAATCTTAATTAATAGATAACTGTAACATATGACTGCTAATGAGACCAATGACTGAAACTCAAGGAACACATTCCACAGCTTGTAAGAAAAATTATAGTATTAGCATAATCACAAAGGTGCTAATCTTTTCAGTGTTAAATTTGAAAAATACTGCAGCACTTTATTAACTTTAAAAATAAGATAGAAATATTGGGAAATGTAACAAAATGTCCAATATGATGAACAGACATCCTGTACACCAACAGCAGTCTCTGTTTTACATATTCTGTGTGCATCCATATTTTTTTTAATAAAATAACCAGCATTTGAAAATAATATTACAAAGAAATACATATTTCTGCTCTCCTGAAATATCAAGAGATCTGGCAAATTCCCATTAATGGTAGCTGAATCTGGGAATTACTTGCTCCTTCAGTTTGAACAAAAATGCTCTTTGGTGTTTGGTCACAACTCACATGTTGATACCAGCAAGCTGAAATAGAGCTAACCCAGAGCCCAGGCCAATGAGCATATGAGGAATAATGCCTTAGCTCATGGGAACTTGGTGGAAAATAATGTCCTTGCCCTCATGCTTGGGTAATGAGAGGGGAAGGGCAAGAAACTTTTAATGAATATTTAATATAATTGACTAAATTATAAATTTCAAATTGCTAAGTTTACTTAAATTTTAAAAAATTCTATAAAGTTGACCAAATTCAGTTTTCTTTCAGTTAACAGAAATGGGGCCTCATGAGCAAAGGGGAGTTTGGTTATAGACAAATTAAGAAAGTTACATCTGCTCTACTTATATTTGTATATAAACTTTATACTCACTATAGTTATACACAATTATAATCATATTATCCTCATATTTGCTAAATATTAATAAAGATTTTTCAAAATAGCTTTGTTTGCTTTTGATCTTTTTATTTCAGTGTTTATTTTCCAAATTAATTTGCCTGTAAGGGCTTAACTTCACATTCTGAAATCCTGTTTGGGAAAAAAAATGCCAGCTTGGACAGTAAGATTTCAGTAGATGCTTTTTGCATATAAAAGTGAATAAATTTAAGGACAAGGAGTACTGTTTCAGTGGTTTTGTATACTAGATCTAGATCTATAGGTTACAGGTAAATTAAACAAGTTACTTTAAGTGTTTTGATGCCTCTGTATCCCCATACGTAGATTTTATAGTAACTTTTCCAACTTTTATAAACGTAGAGTGATGCTACACAAGTTATAATTATGTAATATCTCTTTAAAGTGATAAAGTAACATATATAATACTATTCATATTTTAATATGAATAATTATTATCATATTGAAATAATCCCCAGAAGTTTTCAATAAGACTAACTCCTTAAATTCATTCTTTCAAGATTGTGTCATTGAAGATGGAAAAGTAATTTGAAATTAGAATGCAAGATATAACTAGGGTTTATTTTCTTGTTATTGAATTAGTTCATTGATAAAAATTAGGTGCACCTATGAGAGATTTTTGGAGAAGGAAATGGAAACCCACTCCAGTACTCTTGCCTGGAAAATCCCATGGATGGAGAAGCCTGATAGGCTACACAGTCCGTGGGGTTGCAAAGAGTTGGACACTACTGAGAGACTTCACTTCACTTCACTTCACTTCATTTCATGAGAGATTTGGGGGCTTTCCAGGTGGTGCTGGTGGTAAAGAATTCACCTGCCAATGCAGGATATGCAAGAGATGAGGGTTCAGTTTCTGGGTTGGGAAGATTCCCTGGAGGAGGAAATGGCAACCTACTCCAGTAATCTTGCCTGGAGAATTCCATGGACAGAGAAGCCTGGTGGGCTACAGTTAATTACACCACAGAGTCAGACAGGACTGAGCACACACATTTCCATTGCCATGAGTCAGATGGAGAAAAAAATGTAGATTAGAGGGCAAGTTTCTGAGGGAGGAGGTGATTTTCTGTGGCCAGAATCGATAAAAAGTATTTCTTTCTTAGCAGTTAGCTTCCCATTCATCAGCTTTTGAAACTTCCTCAAGTGTGTCAGAGATAAAGTAATTCTTGTTGCTGGTAGTGATTGGTGGGGGCACAGTCTAGAGACTTCTCCTCCAGGTCTCTAAATGATGATGTAAACACCTAATTTTCTCTAGTATGTACTTTTTGATAAAACTAGCAGGATTGGATTTGTTGATTTTGTTGATTGGTTGACTCGTTAAATATTCAAGCATCCTATTGTATTTAGACAACTTTACCCCATTGTTTGACTTTTCAGGGTTAGTTGAGTTCAGTTCAGTTCTATCTCTCAGTCGTGTCCAACTCTTCGACTCCATGGACTGCAGAACGCCAGGCTTCCCTGTCCATCACCAACTCCCAGAGTTTACCCAAACTCATGTCCATTGAGTCAGTAATGCATCCAACCATCTCATCATCTGTCGGCCCCTTCTCCTCCTACCTTCAATCTTTCCCAGCATCAGGGTCTTTTCAAATGAGTCTGTTCTTTGCATCAGGTGGCCAAAGTATTGCAGTTTCAGCTTCAACATCAGTCCTTCCAATGAATATTCAGGACTGATTTCCTTTAGGATAGACTGGTTGGATCTCCTTGCAGTCCAAGGGACTCTCAAGAGTCTTATCCAACACCACGGTTCAAAAGCATCAATTCTTTAGTGCTCAGCTTTGTTTATAGTCCAACTCTCACATCCATACATGACCACTGGAAAAACCATAGCATTGACTAGATGGACCTTTGTTCGCAAAGTAATGTCTCTGCCTTTTAATATGCTGTCTAGGTTGATCACAACTTTTCTTCCAAGGAGCAAGCGTCTTTTAATTTCATGGCTGCAGTCACCATCTGCAGTGATTTTGGAGCCCCCCAAAATAAAGTCTGCCACTGTTTTCACCATTTCCCCATCAATTTGCCATGAAGTGATAGGACCAGATGTCATGATCTTGTTTTCTGAATGTTGAGTTTTAAGCCAAGTTTTTCACTGTCTTCTTTCACTTTCATCAAGAAGCTCTTTAGTTCTTCTTCGCTGTCTGCCATAAGAGTGGTGTCATCTGCATATCTGAGATTATTGATGTTTCTCCTGGCAAACTTGATTCCACCTTGTGCCTCCTCCAGCCCAGCATTTCTCATGATGTACTCTGCATATAAGTTAAATAAGCAGGATGATGATATTCAGTCTTGACATACTCCTTTTCCTATTTGGAACCAGTCTGTTGTTCCATGTCCAGTTCTAATTGTTGCTTCCTGCCCTACATACAGATTTCTCAAGAGGCAGTTCGGGTGGCCCGATAGTCAATTGGGCCTTATGAAGCATCACTACACTATGATTTTCATAGATTTATTGTTCTATTTTATAAATATTACTGATTTGGCTAGTAGATGTCCCCCATGACTGCCACCTCCTGGTATTTATGTCTGAGCGACTTCACTTTGACTTTTCACTTTCATGCATTGGAGAAGGAAATGGCAACCCACTCCAGTGTTCTTGCCTGGAGAATCCCAGGGACAGGGGAGCCTAGTGGGCTGCCATCTATGGGGTTGCACAGAGTCGGACACGACTGAAGTTACTTAGCAAGTGTAGATAGCCGTCAGTCTCACAGTCTACAAGTAACTAGAGACAGCAAATAAAGACATGAATATGGTAATAGAGTCTTCCCCAGTCAAGCATCAAATGATACTGCAACCCAGGTTGACACCTTTGACTTGAGCCTTGCAGACAAACCAACTAAACAGGGCTCAGAAACTGAACCAGCAAATATGTGTTGTTTTAAAGCATGACATTTGTGGTTATATTGTTAAACATCAACAGATGACTAATCTAGTTGTTTTAATGTAATTATAATTGTATTGTACCATAGAACTGAACACTTTTTTGTATTCTAATTAGACAGTGAAACATGGCATCTGAACCACGTAAGTAATGAGTAAAGATCGTTTGCATTTATAACACTTAACAGTACATTGTTGTAAACAACTGCTTCTAACCAATCCAAAATTATATTCAGAAATAATGTGTTAGAAAGTTTTTTATAGAATGATAATGGTTTCTAAAATACAGTTTCCTACAGATAATCTCCTGAAGAGAAATTCCATTTGGCAATAATGTTCAATAAATACATATTAAATATATGGATTTATTCCTGAATGACTTTTGTTGCTTTTTTATTAATGGGATATATGACACAGAGTCATACTTGTGTGAGTTCATCAAATTCTAACCGCATGACATTGTTTGTTCATATAAAGGCATTAATTAATTCACATTAAAATTATTATAAAAATATTAAATATACAACAAAGAAAAGTAATAACATAATTTCCATGAAAAAAATCATCTAACTTCAACAGTTGACTCATACCAGTCTGATTTAGTGCACATCTTGATCTATTTCTTCAGACTTCATACAATTGCACCTGTAAATATTTCAATATGCATTTCTAAATTCCAAATGAAAAGCACACATAATTTTAATATCTTTCTCACAGCTACCAAGGTTCATAATTTCATCAAATATCCTGCTAGTGTTCAAATTTCCAAACATCTCACACAAATGTCATATTATTTACAGTTTGTTTATTCAAATCTTGAGCCATATAAAGCACACAGAATCTTTGTTTAATCTATAATTTCTCCCATTTCTTCCTTTTTTTTTCTTGCAAGTTATTCGATGATGAAACCCAGTTTTTGTTCAGCATCTTTTTCATAGTATGGATTCTGTTGATTTCATCCCCTGTGGTGCTACTCAGTACATTTCTCTGTCTCTGTATTTTCTATAAATTGGTGTTTTGGCAAGATTACTTCACAGGCAGTGTTCGTCTTCTAACAAGTAGCACATGATGTCAGGTAGAATTTAATTTGTATTTTTAATTGAATAAACTGAAAAATGTAATAAATGGTCAGTTATTTGAAAGCTTTCAACTTTGGGGAATGGAGGGTGTTATTTCTCTTGTTTTTAATAGTCTAAGAAACCTTGCCATTGTCATTCTTTTAAGCAGAGTAACATTAGAAAAGCAAACATTATGTTGCATTTATGTATTAATTTCAATTTGTGAGTTCAAGCAAAATTACAATCAGTAAATCTCTTTTCTAGTGTATAGAAAGTATGCAATATTTTATTTTAGAATATTCAGTGTATTATAAATGTGTTAGGGGAAGCACACTGACTGAAACTGCCCACCCTGGCCAGGCACCATAGTAACCATATGCATGAGTTGTTTAATGACAGGAGGTCCTGGTAAGGAACAGGGAACTAATAAGCCACCACCAACAGGAAGAGTTAAGGAAAGGACAAAAGGAAACACCACATGTCCGACCACCTCCCAGATTCCTTCTCTCTTGCATGCATCTTGGCTGAACAAGGCGTGCACCACCAGTAAGGACTCTGAGTCAGAATGATTGGCTAAAGACATCCCGGAAACTAATCACTTCACCATAAAACCCGACTGCGAGTCACGTGGCAGAACTGTTCTCCTGGGTTCCCTTACCCTACTGCTCTCCACCCGGTGCCCTTTCCCAATAAAATCTCTTGCTTTGTCAGCACATGTGTCTCCTCAGACAATTCATTTCTGAGTGTTAGACAAAAGCTCAGTTTGGGGCCCTGGAAGGGGTCCCCCTTCCTGCAACAAATGGACCTATAGAACTTTACAGAGATGCTCAAGTGAGAGTAGTGTTTCATTCCAACTAGGTTTTTAGTGCCAGTTTTCATAAGCAGAACTCCAAAGGAGTAAAAACTTATGCAAAAATTTGAATGCCTCTTCAAGTTTTATTTATAATTACCTTTGATAAGTAAAACCACAAACACAGAAGGAAAGAGATGTTCTGTTGTTACAGAGGTCCTAAAATGCTGGACAAATAATGAAATGTTTTTAATAATAAATATTTTCTTTAAAATTACACTTGAGCTTGCTAAGTGGTTTAATGTATGCAATAGAGCATTATGGATTTCCTAGTAGTACTCAAAATTGTTCGGTTTGAAAAGGGGGATTCATACATATTGCTTCCTTAGAATGCTACTGTGAAAACATTTTAAATGAAAAACAGATTTCCACTGAGATTTCTATAACAGAGTTTAACAAAAGACAAAAATTTTCACTGAAACAGCAAAAACAGTATTTGTTCTATAAATTTTGTACCTTAAAATATATAGAAAAGTTCTAGAGTTTTTATTATAATTACAGAATTTTTATAACATATTATCCACAGCTGTATATTTCTTTTGCCTTGTCCACCTAAAAATCTTAGAGAATTTCAAACTCTGAAGAGTTTGAAAGAAAAAAAAAATATATATATATATATATAGTCACTTATCAGACAACATTTGTTAGAGACACATCTGTCTCCCACATAAACACCAAGAGATAACAAAGATCCAGACAGGTAGATTAATAAACCAGACTGCTATTTGATAAACATATTGTATAATGTACTTCCTTCAAGTTTTGCTAGAAAATTATTCTTAGTACTTCCCTCACCTTCTCAACTTAAAAAACTGCAATCCTACCACTATTCTATCTTCCATCAGAATTCCTTATTCTCCTTACTCTTTTTTTTTTTTTTCTGAAGCACTTGTCACCTTATAATCCACTATGTTATTTATTTATTTAACATCTTTCATCTCCATCTTCACCCACTAAAGTGTCAATTCTTATGGATGGGGAATTTTTACTATTTTTCTTTCTAGCTGATTTATGCCCAGCACTGAAAGCAGTGACTGGTTCTTATTAGCTTTCAAGAAATATAAATGAGTGAATGAGTTCCAAAAAGCAAAAACAAGAATTTATGGTGACTCAGGTTTTTTACTTTCTTGATTCTCAGATTGGTTTGGTGTAGGTGACAGGTTCAGTATAGGTGACAGTTTTGGTGTATCTGATGCCAGTGAAGGACAGAATTAGCTGTTATTAAAGTGATTTGCCTGTCAGTAACCAATGTAGATATAATACCAGAATGGAGTCATTAGTACAAATTCTATAGACATTAAAAAAATAATAAAATATTTTAAATGTATTTATTTCATCAATGAAAAAAATCTCTTAAAAGTTTGATGGGAATGTGTGAGCAAAGTGCTAAAATTATTGTTTCCTGCTTGTAAGTAATTAATGACAATCATGTATATATACTTATATTTAAAAGGGGATCCACCATATGAACACTTTCCTTGCAAAAGTAAATATTAATGTTCCAGTAAAATTATGAAATTTAAGAAATGTTCAGTAAGTAAAATTGTTTCAAACATTTGATTGACAAAAATGAATGGAACTTATATTCTATATTAAAAGGAGTTTTGATAAATGACAACTCTAATACTCTACTAACAAATGTATAATTGACGTCTTTTTTAGAGGAAAACCCAAAGATGTGTGTAAAATTTTTGAATATGAATATCCTTCTATCCAGGCAATCTACTTGCAAAACTGTATTCTTAAAAGAAACAGAACATGAGTACAAAGATATAGATTCAAACATGTTGGGTAAGCGTGGTTCCAAACAGAGGGAATTATTTATTTAGAGGCAATTTTGAAAAGAAATTATATTCAAGTGAAATACATTAAAATTATCAAAAGTGATGCAGTATTAAATTTATTATATATTATTAAAGGAAAGCAGATCACACATGGGCTTCTCTGGTGGCTCAGTGGTAAAGAATCCATTTGGCAAGGCAGGAGACATGGGTTTGATCCCTGATTTGGGAAGATCCCCTAGAGGAGGGCACGGCAACCCACATGGCAATCCAGTATTCTTGCCTGGAAAGAGGAGCCTGTAGGCTACAGCTCATGGGGTCACAAAAGAGTTCGATATGACTTAGTGAGTAAACAACAACAAAGATTACATGTATCCGCAGTATTTTTATTATGACTGCCACTGCTGCTAAGTCGCGTCAGTCGTGTCCGACTCTGTGCGACCCCTGAGACGGCAGCCCACCAGGCTCCCCCGTCCCTGGGATTCTCCAGGCAAGAATAATGGAGTGGGTTGCCATTTCCTTCTCCAATGCATGAAAGTGAAAAGTACAAGTGAAGTCACTCAGTCGTGTCCAACCCTCAGCAACCCCATGGACTGCAGCCTACCAGGAATAATCACCACTTTGCACAATCCCAGAAGCACCATTCACCTACAATACAGTGTGAATGGCGCCTGGTGCATATCTGAAGAAAGAGGTTAAGGGCAAGAGCTCTGGCTCTAGCCCCTGTCTCCATGTCTGAGCTGTGTAAACTTAGGCAATTTATTTTTACCTCATGGGGCTGATGTGGAGATCAAATGAGCTAATTCAAGCATGTGCAGACCAATCAAACGCTTGACACAGATATGCATGAGTGAATTAGTTTTATTCTTCATTGTAAACTTCATGTAAATTCTGTTTTGCTCTCCACTGTATACCTAAATATAATTGATTTTTAATGTTTTGGATGTTGTCTATTTAAAAAATTTAATCCAAGTGTTCAGTGTTTATATGTATTTAGAGAAAAAATTCTAAGAGACATATGTCAAAATGTTAACAGCAGTTATCACTATTACATATAATTTTATTTTTCCTCTATATCTATATTTTATAAGGTTTTTAACTTGAATATGTATTATGTAAAATGTATAGTAAAACAATAAGATTACACTGGACAAGCTTGAGCACATAATTGCCCTTTAGCTCAACAATTCTATTCATAAATGTTTACTGCAAAGAAATGGAAACAAGCAATCCTAAAAATCTTTTAAGACTTATCCATAAGCAAGACTGCTTATCCATAGCAGAAGTGAAGTGAAGTGAAGTCACTCAGTCGTGTCCGACTCTTTGCAACCCCATGGACTGTAGCCTACCAGGCTTCTCATCCATGGGATTTTCCAGGCAAGAGCATTGGAGTGGGTTGCCATTTTCTTCTCCAGGGGATCTTCCCGACCCAGGGATCGAACCCAGATCTCCCTCATTGTAGGCAGACACTTTACTGTTTGAGCTACCAGGGAAGCCCCTATCCATAGCAGTCTTGTTCACAACAGGCAAAAACTGGAAACTAGCCCATTTCCCATCAATAAGAGAATGAATAAACAAACTGAGGTACTTCATCTATATAAGAAAGTACTACTGCTCAGCAATGGAAAGGAATGTACTACTAGTACCTGCAACAACCTCTGTATTTATCTGTGTATCCTTGTATGCATTTGTGTATGTGTGTATTAATATGTATATATGTGTGTTTATTTATCTGCTGAGCCAGGCAAGTATACACCCATCTATATTATGATACCTTTATATCAAAATTTATAACAAAAGAAAAATAAATTGTGAAAAAAGTAAAAACAATTATTATTTCATGGAAGGTAGACTAAGGTTTTCCTGGGAAGGGTGGGAGGAATTTCCTGGTTATGATATAGTTCTGTATCTTGATGGGCTTTGTATTACACAGGTTGATGCATTTTTTAATGTATACATGCAGCAAAGTACACCTATGATTTTTGCTTTTCATGTGCATTTTTATGTAAATGTTACCTCAACAGAAAAAGACTGTAAGTGAATATTGAATACAAGTTAACATGCATGCAGAAGTGTTTAGCAGAAAGTACTCTGATGAATTGATGGATGAATAGATACATGGTAAATTAAAAAAAAAAGGTTAATAATAGAATCTAGGTAGGCTATATAGATAGTCTCTCTTAAATATAAAATTTCAATCTTGTGTATTTGAAAATGTCACCATCATCTAATGTTGCCTAAAATGTGCAATAAATCCATAAAAAGAGAAATGTGGATCCCTCATTCTAGACCCAAATTAAATGTGTTTAAGTAGTGGCAGAATTAGAGACATAAATAGCCCCTTGCAATACAGGAGCTGTCTTACAGATACAGGAAATCAGTCCTGAATATTCAACGGAAGGACTGATGCTGAAGCTGAAGCTCCAATACTTTGGCCACTTGATGGGAAGAACTGACTTACTGGAAAAGACCCTGATGCTGGGAAAGACTAAAGGCAGGAGAAGAGAACGACAGAATGAGATGGTTGGATGGCATCACGACTCTATGGACATGAGTTTGAACAAACTCTGGGAGTTGGTGAAGGACAGGAAAGTCTGGCGTGCTGCATTCCATGGGGTCCCAGAGTTGGACACGACTGAGCACTGAACTGAACAGTGTTTAGAGCTACAGTTTTAACTTTATATTCTTTGACATAAAATAACTTTAGTCAGTATAGCCTATAAGTAACAGTTAAAACAGTTAACTCTTACAGATTTAGTTTTATGTAAAATTTAAAAATGTATATTTCTTGTACTTCAAATGAAATTCTATTTATTAAAACTATTTGGTGCTTGTTCACCTCAGGCATATAAATATGTTTTTATTATTTATTCACAAATAAGTGCTTAGAATTTGAGGCTTAATTTATTTCTAAATAAATGCAAGCTTCTTAGTATAGAGTGCCTGACTTTGTGGTCTTCAAGGGCATTGAAGTGCTGGCTAGTCAGCTTTGGAGAAAACTGAAATGTATTTCAAGGGCAATTGTATTTAATAGTAAATATGAATTTGGCCTTCATTAACATTACCTATTTTAGGATTGTTAATTGGTGAATGGTTCTTTGGGTAATACTGTAAACTGACATTGTCATCTTTACAACTGCAATGAGAAATTAAATAATGTTTAGCTTTCTATATAGGGGGTTCTCTGGTGTCTCAGACAATTAAGAATCTGTCTGCAATGCAAGAGATCTGGGTTCGATCCCTGGATTGGGACGATCCCCTAGAGAAGGAAATGGCAACCCACTCCAGTATTCCTGCGTGGAGAATCCCATGGACAGGGGAGCCTGGCAGGCTACAGTCCACAGGGTCTCAAAAAGAGTCTGACATGACTGAGTGACTAGCACTACTACGACTACTACTTTCTGTATTAATTAGAATAAAGGAATGCCAATTCCTTTTTAAAAGTTTTATTAGTGTAAGCTTTTTTTTTTTTTAATGAAGTTCTTCACAGGTAATAGGAGCATGTGATCACAGACCTGGAATACACTTTGGAAGATTAGGCAAACAATACCTTATAATCATTTTAAACAGATTAATAGTTTTGCATTTAGAATTCAATTAAGTTGACACTTTTATTTACATTGCTCACAAAAAGAAATTTAAAATTCTCAGTATCATATGATGTTTGGCAGAGGAAAGGAATAATGGAGTAATTCATTCTTCCTTCAGACTTCCCCAATGTAAAGAAGGGCAAACTGGAACACAGCTGGGACATTGTGTTACATAGTTAGAGTCTGCTGTGTTGTGCTTAGTCAGGTTGGACTCTTTGTGATTCCGTAGACCAGGCTCCTCCCCAGGCTCCTCCATCCATGGGGATTTTCCAAGCAAGAATACTGGAGTGGGTTGCCGTGCCCTCCTCCAGGGGATCTTCTAAACCCAGGGATCGAAACCAGGTCTCTCGCATTGCAGGTGAATTCTTTACCAGCTGAGCTACCCAGGAAACCCAAAGTAAGTTTAGTTAATATCTAATCCCAACCTTTTTCTCCCTTGCTTTGACTATAAAGTTTGGGTAAATAAACATTAGCCTCTTCGCAGTAAGTCTTGACCATGTGACTGTCCTGAGTATAAAGTAAAAGTGCTTTTAACTTTTGGAAAAGTTTGAGAAGTTACTCTTTTCTCAAAGAAAGTGGTGTTTCAGTGCTCTATTGCCATCTCAGAAATCAAACCCAAACATTTTGGATTAAAATAGGGGTTTGCAAACTAGATTCCTAGTGGTAAATAAAGTTTATTGGAACATAACATATTGTTAACATTAAACTTTTAAATCAAACTGTTAAATGTATTCAATGCAATCTTAATACAACAGCAATTTTAGGTATCATTTTGTTTCAAAATCATGAAACAGCACTTTTTTTTAAATTTTATTTTATTTTTAAACTTTACAATATTGTATTGGTTTTGCCAAATATCAAAATGAATCCACCACAGGTATACATGTGTTCCCCATCCTGAACCCTCCTCCCTCCTCCCTCCCCATTCCATCCCTCTGGGTCGTCCCAGTGCACCAGCCCCAAGCATCCAGTATCGTGCATCGAACCTGGACTGGCGACTCGTTCCATATATGATATTATATGTATTTCAATGCCATTCTCCCAAATCATCCCACCCTCTCCCTCTCCCACAGAGTCCAAAAGACTAATCTATACATCAGTGTCTCTTCTGCTGTCTCGTATACAGGGTTATTGTTACCATCTTTCTAAATTCCATATATATGCGTTAATATACTGTATTGGTGTTTTTCTTTCTGGCTTACTTCACTCTGTATAATAGGCTCCAGTTTCATCCACCTCATTAGAACTGATTCAAATGTATTCTTTTTAATGGCTGAGTAATACTCCATTGTGTATATGTACCAACCCTTTCTTATCCATTCATCTGTTGATGGACATCTAGGTTGCTTCCATGTCCTGGCCATTATAAACAGTGCTGCGATGAACATTGGGGTACACGTGTCTCTTTCAATTCTGGTTTCCTCAGTGTATATGCCCAGCAGTGGGATGTCTGGGTCATATGGCAGTTCTATTTCCAGTTTTTTAAGGAATCTCCACACTGTTCTCCATAGTGGCTGTACTAGTTTGCATTCCCACCAACGGTGTAAGAGGGTTCCCTTTTCTCCACACCCTCTCCAGCATTTATTGCTTGTAGACTTTTGGATCGCAGCCATTCTGACTGGCGTGAAATGGTATCTCACTGTGGTTTTGATTTGCATTTCTCTGATGGTGAGTGATGTTGAGCATCTTTTCATGTATTTGTTAGCCATCTGTATGTCTTCTTTGGAGAAATGTCTATTTAGTTCTTTGGCCCATTTTTTTCTGGAATTGAGCTGTAGGAGTTGCTTGTATATTTTTGAGATTAGTTGTTTGTCAGTTGCTTCATTTGCTATTATTTTCTCCCATTCTGAAGGCTGTCTTTTCACCTTGCTTATAGTTTCCTTTGTTGTGCAGAAGCTTTTAAGTTTAATTAGGTCCCATTTGTTTATTTTTGCTTTTATTTCCAATATTCTGGGAGGTGGGTCATAGAGGATCCTGCTGTGATGTATGTCGGAGAGTGTTTTGCCTATGTTCTCCTCTAGGAGTTTTATAGTTTCTGGTCTTACGTTTAGATCTTTAATCCATTTTGAGTTTATTTTTGTGTATGGTGTTAGAAAGTGCTCTAGTTTCAGTCTTTTACAAGTGGTTGACCAGTTTTCCCAGCACCACTTGTTAAAGAGATTGTCTTTAATCCATTGTATATTCTTGCCTCCTTTGTCAAAGATAAGGTGTCCATATGTGTATGGATTTATCTCTGGGCTTTCTATTTTGTTCCATTGATCTATATTTCTGTCTTTGTGCCAGTACCATATTGTCTCGATGACTGTGGCTTTGTAGTAGAGCCTGAAGTCAGGTAGGTTGATTCCTCCAGTTCCATTCTTCTTTCTCAAGATAGCTTTGGCTCTTCGAGGTTTTTTGTATTTCCATACAAATTGTGAAATTATTTGTTCTAGCTCTGTGAAGAATACCGTTGGTAACTTGATAGGCACTTTTTAATAATTGAAATTTTACACAATTTTCTTTTTATATTTGAACTTGTATTTCAATTTTCCATAGTGCTTTTTCAAATATATATTTATGACTGAACGTCTTTAAACTGTTTATCTTATGACGTATCTCAGCCATAAATTTTGAAAAATATGTTTTTTCTTATGACTATTTGGCTCTAGGAATCACAGATGGTTTTCTGGATTATTTTAGCATTCTTCAGTCACTAAGCCTTGTCCAACTCTTTTCAACCTCATGAACTGCAGCATGCCAGGCTCCTCTGTTCTCCACTATGTCCCATAGTTTTCTCAGATTCATGTCCATTGAGTTCGTGATGCTAACCATCTCATCCTCTGCCAACCTGTTCTTTTGCCTTCAATCTTTCCCAGCATCAGGATCTTTTCCAGTGAGTCAGCTCTTCTCATCAGGTGGCCAAAATATAGGAGCTTCAGCTTTAGCGTCAGTCCTTCCAATGAATATTCAAGGTTGATTTCCTTTAGGGTTGACTGGTTTGATCTCCTTGCAGTCCCAGGGACTCTCAAGAGTCTTCCTCAGCACCACAATTTGAAAGCATCAGTTCTTTGGCATTCAGCCTTCTTTAAGGTCCAGTTCTCACACCTGTATGTGACTACTGGGAGAACCATAGATTTGACTATATGGACCTTTGTCAACAAAGTGATGTCTCTGCTTTTTATTAATAATATGCTATCTAGGTCTGTCGTGGCTTTCCTTCCAAGGAGCAAGCGTCTTTTAATTTCATGGCTGCAGTCATTGTCCACAGTGATTTTGGAGCATAAGAAAATAAAGTGTGTCACTGTTTCCACTTTTTCTAGTGCCAGGATCTTAGTTATTTTCATGTTGAATTTTAAGCCAGCTTTTTTACTCTACTCTTTCACCATCGTCAAGAGGCTCTTTAGTTTCTCTTCGCTTTCTGCCATTAAAGTGTTACTATTTGCATATCTGAAGTTGTTGATATTTCTCCCGGAAATCTTGATTCCAGTTTGTGATTCATCCAGCTGGGCATTTCAAGAAGTGTGACAACACAAAGCCTTGTTGTACTCCTTTCCAATTTTGAACTAGTCAGTTTTCTCCGTTTCTAACTGATGCTTCTTGATCTGCATACAGATTTCTTAGGAGACAGGTGTGGTGGTCTGGTTTTCCCTTTTTTTTTTAAGAATTTTCCACAGTTTATTGTTGTGTGTTGATCCACACAGTTAAAGGCTTTAGCATAGTCAATGAAGCAGAAGTAGATGTTTTTTATGGAATTCCCTTGCTTTCTCTATGATCCAACAAATGTTGGCAATTTGACTTTATTTTAGAATTGCAGTTACATAAATAATGATCCAAACAACATAAGCATATCAAATTGTTTGAAAAATGATTATTAAACATAAAAGTACAATGTTATATGGAATGCATATTTTAATAAAATGATTGTGTATTATTTTTTCCTCGTGTAATTCATTATGTTGATATAATATTACTTGTTGCTAGTACACATGATTAAAAATTTCTCAAGACATGTAAATGGACAAAAGAGATTGCAACGTGTCATTTCAGTGGAAATCCACAGATCCTCTGATTCTGTAGTGGCAGGCAGATTTGCAGAGCTTTCTCTTAACTACTCCATTTATAACTAAGGCTATAATGTCCAAAGTAAAAATTATAGAAGGCATTGCAATCTATAAAATTCCCATTCATGGCAATGAAAAAGACTTTTATCTGGTAAGGAGTGTAAATCATTTTTTTTAAAGATGGTATTTGAATTCAATGTTTTTTAAATTTTATTTATTTATTTACTTACTTGGCTGTACAGGTCTTCATTGCAGCATACAGAATCTTTAGTTGCTTCATGCATACTCTTAGTTGCAGCATGTGGCATCCAGTTCCCCAACCAGAGATCTAACTTGGATCCCCTGCATTGGGAGTGTGGAGTCTTTGCCACTGGACCACCAAGGAAATGGAGAAGGAAATGGCAAACCACTCCAGTATTCTTGCCTGGAGAATCTTGTGGACAGAGGAGCCTGGTGGGCTGCCGTCTATGGAGTCCCACAGAGTCTGATACAACCTACGTGACTTAGCATGCATGCATGCATTGGAGAAGGAAATGGCAACCCACTCCAGTATTCTTGCCTGGAGAATCCCAGGGACGGAGGAGCCTGGTACGCTGCTATCTATAGGGTCGCATAGAATCGGGCACGACTGAAGCTACTTAGCAGCAGCAGCAGCACCAAGGAAGTCCCAGTAATGTAAATCTTAAGTCAAAATCTCATATGAACAGTGTTACCGAGTTCCTCATTAATTAAAGAGTTAGAAAAGTCCTTGAGAGGTCTTCATTTTATATTTAAGAGTTATGATTTATGTTTTAAAAGTTGTAATTGAGCAAAAGAGACAACACTCATCATCAATTCCATTTATTTTTTTTTTGATGTAAGAACCGAGAAGACTCGTTAACATTAGAAAAAGATTTAATAATTACTTTTTTAAACTCTTTCAGAGTTATATGTCAAATATCACATATAATCTATTATTATATCAACTTATTATCATGCTCATAATATTAATAAATTTCATTTATTATTGAATTATTTTTAATGGTTGATTTGCTAACAATATTGTTTATTTACTATTGCTAAAAGCAAAGATTGAGAAACTACCACACTTGAAAAAAGATCTGTCACCCAGTCATTTGACCAGCCCAGAGGTTTCTATGTCTGGAGGCAATTTTCCAGTAAGAGGAAAAAACAGTAAGAGTAATAGTAAGTGTAGGAAAAAAATGAGTTATTCCTTCTTTGGCTTTGCCCTTAATTTGTAGGCATGTAAGTCCAGAGAATGGTACTTATCTAATCTACTTGAAAACTAATTCCCTTTCTCTCATTAAGAAAAGCTTCTTATAGATTTGGTATTCAGCATGCATCAGATTATTTTGTTTGTTTGTTTGTTTGTTTGTTGTAAGCAAATATTCAAGGTAAAAAGCCCCTACAAGGACAAATCAAAGATCTACTATTTAAACTTTTCCCCTTTATCTGATTTGTATTTTGATATATGAATATACTGTTTCCTTTTACGCTGCAGAATCATTTTGAGATAAATAGTATTAATATATTTTTAAACATTCACATGATTAAATGAAATTCTGCAAATATCATTGAAAATTGTACCTAGAATGGCCACAGATAAAGTATACATAAAGCATAGTTTGTTGTTTTTGTGTTAGAGCTGATTCTGATTTGTAGTTTACTCACCAAAAGAAGTATGAGAATAATTAGGCTAAGTATTCAATATGAAAAGGTGAAAGTGAAAGTTGCTTAGTTGTGTCCGACTCTCTGCAACCCCATAAGCTGTACAGTCCATGGAATTCTCCAGGCCAGAATACTGGAGTAGGTAGCTATTTCGTTTTCCAGGGGATCTTCCCAACCCAGGGATTGAACCTAGGTTTCCTGAATTGCAGGGGGATTCTTTACAAGCTAAGCCACCAGGGAAACCCAATATTCAATATGCAGGGTTTTAAATGAAGCTCTTTTATAGGAGCAGAGGCATTCATAACAGGACATGGTCTTAGGGCTATTTTGTAGTCAGTGTTGTAAAAACAATGATTTTTAACTTGTAACTATTTTATAAGGAATACTTATAGCATTTTTACTTAATTATTTTATCTTTTATTCAGGATAAATTTGAAAGAGTAACTTTAATAGACCTGGTGTTTTGGGGGAACTGATAAAGCTACTAATACACAGAATTGAGTGAAGTTTCTTTCATGATGCCTGAGTCTATAAGGAGCTGACTTGTGAGGTAACCAAGAAGACCTTAGAATTGCTACAAATGTATATGGGGACCTTTGCAATAAAGCTGGTTAGAACTTGGGCAAAAAAGAAAACCCATAAATGATATATGACTGGACAACAAAACTGACCCATTTGAAACTGTCCTCATTTCTGATGTCTAGGGCAGAAGGAAGATTGACAATATTTTCCATGTAGTTAGTGCTTAATAGATGTTTTCTAACTTGAATTTTATCTAGATGATATCTCAGTATTGTTTTTCCATAACTTTTTACTCAAGGTGATTAGCCCTTTCAATTCTAGTTTCAATTCCTTAGCCTCTGTAGACACATCAGTTATTCCCTGATTTGGCATTCTCTTTTAGATATTTTTTTAAGACACTTCTGTTGTTTGCTGTGTATGTCTCTACACTTTGTCTTATGTGCTTTTCAGTGTGTCCTGTTCTACTTGGTTTTCATCACTCTGCTAGTGCCTTCCACATTCTGAAAATCTGCTGTTTCATAAGTCAAATTTTATGCCATTTTGATTCTTATATTTATTTGTTTCATTGATTATTCTAATTTCTTTATAGAAAAATTCAACATTAAAAAAATCATGATGGATATTTTCCTATCTTTGCATGTGAATAAACAAAAATTCTTTTTAAAAAATATTCATGCATTTCCTGTGGGAGTTTTGCTTTAAAAGGCTGATATTTTCTGTATGATTTTCTTTATTTTTAAATGATAGTATAGTTATTTTCATCGAGGTCTATAAATTTATTTTTCTCTCCTTGCTAATGTTTGCTTGCAATTATCTTGCTAATCAAAAGTAATTAAACGTAATAAAACATTGAGTACCGGGGCTGAGCAATCTATATACATTATTTTACTACTATGTCAAAAGAACTCTGTAAAATTGATACCACCATATCCACCTTTCTAACTGAAACTGAGGATTATAGGTTTTAAGTATATTTCCCAGTCTGGTGTTAGAACAATAGAAGACCTTAATTTTAAATTCTGATTTTTTTAACTCTTCATTTTGTATTCTTCAACCATTCAAACATGCAGTTCATATTATTGTTCGGTTAATAACTGATGGTATCCATTTTGTTCAGATTCTAATGGTGCCTTTCATCAGCTCACTTAAAGGAAGAATTGCCCATGTAGACAAAGGACAAGTGACATGGCCCTTCAAGTGCTTTCTTTAGCGCACATTTGTAGGATTATATCTTAACAAGCGTCCTTATTTGAGAAAAGGGCCACAGTTGTTTATCTGTTACTTAAGTTTTCTAACACTTCATGGATATTTTAATGAGAAATGGAAGCAATTACAAGCACGGGGACTCAGCAAACAACTTCTGGAAGTCTTGGCTTGTGTTCATTGATGCAAATGTAATATTTGGACATCAAAGAAACCTTTGAAGTCAGCATTTTCTCACCCAGATATTAATTTAAAAATCTTTGCTTTTCCTGCCTGTTTCTTGGACTATTTTGTTTCAGATAAATACATTCTATTGCTCTAAATACATGTCTAAAACATAAAAAGATAAACTATATTAATCTGATTTTTAATGAGAAAGAATCATATACAAGCACTTCCCAAAAGAAAGAATTTGATAGAAATAATGGCATCAACATGAATAATGTAATTCAATTCTAAAGTAAACTGTCACCTTTATAATCATCTTCAAATTTTTTTAAAGAAACATGACTTAATTTAAACTTGAAAATTTATTCACAGATATTACCATCTGCCTGATAATAAATGCTATGAGATTCAAAACTCTAAGTCTGTTAACTAAATATTATTCCTGTTCTGAAAAGCATAATCTGTGTTTTGAATAATAAGAAAAAAATAACTTCTTGTCTCAGATCATTTTCAGCAAACTGTTTCTTAGTCCCTTCGATTGTGTGTGTCAGCCATTTTGCTTTTCTACCTTTATCTCTCCTCAGAGATTTTTCACACACAAAAATTAATTTCTATAAATTTCTATGTTTCCTGCCTCCTATCCTTCCAGCCATCAGCCAGGCTGTTTTCCACACTATGACCATTTCTTCTTGCCTGGCACCCACATACTTAGCTACTTTCCATTTCTCTATGGATGCAGCTACTCATTTCCAACCCCTCAGAGGTTTTCCTTCATCCCAAAAGGTCTGATAAGAATACTCTAGCTCTGAGTTCCACTCTCTGCTATTCCAGACCAATTTCATTCTTTGTTGTTGTAATGCTACTAACATTTCTTTCCATTAAATGCTACTTCCTGTCTTTTGCCCATCCCATTTTTGTAGAGTCAGTTAAGCTCTATCTTTTACATGAAATCTCTGGAAAATACAAATGCTAACTGTCCTTTGGATTTCCAAACCCCTTATGATTAATACAAAAAGGTAAGACAAGACCTTAATTACTTGCTGTTGTTTAATTGCCAAGTCATGTCCGAATTTTTGTGACCCCATGGATTGTAGCCACCAGCCTCTTCTGTCCATGGGATTTCCCAGGCATGCATACTGGAGTGGGTTGCCATCTCCTCCTCCAGGGAATCTTCCCAACCCAACCCAGGGATTGAAACCGCAGTCTCCTGCGTTGGCAGGTGGATGGGTTCTTTACCAGTGAGCCACCAGTAAAGTCCAGAGTTACATTATGAGAACTCAGAAAGAATTAAGAGAAAGGTATTTGACCACACTGCTCTTCTCCATCTTGGTTTGGCTCACTCTTCTGGTTTGATTTTGCTACAAAGTACATATGGATAAGTTACCCTGTGACACTTAACAGGTCAGCAATCAGCCAACAAAACACAACCCAGCAGCCACCAATTCTGTCAAATAAACTTGACTAAAAAGAGCAATCTCTTTTTCTTGTGAAATATTTTGAGCTTTCCCTTAATAAAACTCACTCTTGCTACTCTTGCTTTTATTTAGAGTTATGACCTGTATGGAGGAGGTTGTCTCTTACGTATATGCATTGATATAGTTTTCAAAAAGATAAAAGCATGACTTTAAAAATTAATTCATCTCAAAGATTTTATTTCCTTAATTATTAAAGAAACGATATGAATTCAAATTCAAATTTGACATATATATGTCACATATATACATATATATGTATTTGCTACTGGACAATGTGTTTGCATAACTATATACAACAAGCTTGTGCGGAGTTATCACTCTCCTACAACCTAAGTTGTTTTATCGCCCAGAAATCAAATACATTAGTCAAAAATAATGAAAGAATATAATACTATATGTCAATTATACTTCAATTATACATTTAAAAAAATGATAATCACCAGAAAGGTATACAGTATACCTAACACTCCATTGTCAGACCAGGCCACCACCTTTGCCCATTTTCTGACAGAGTAAATTAAATCTTCAGCCTTTTAGTAGTTTCTGAGCTACTCTTTGATAGTTATTAAGCAAGAATCAAGTTCTAGTAGGAATAGGAACTGAAGTTGCAAAGATATTTTGAAAAGAGGAGACAATGTTCTGATTCATAAGCAGCTCACAGTTATAGTAGAATGACATGTAAAATGAGACATAAGGCAATATTACAAGAAAAGATAAAAGTGTAGCATTGACATATATACACTGCCATGTGTAAAATAGGAAGCTACCTGGAAGCTGCTGTACAGCACAGGGAGCTCAGCTCCGTGCTATTTGATGGCCTAGAGGGGTAGAATGGGAGGGTGGGTGGGGGGCTCAAGAGGGAAGGCCTATATGTGTGCCTATGGCTAATTCACAGTGTTGTACAGTAGAACTAAACATTGTAAAGCAATTATACTCCAATACTTAAAAAAAGGTAAATGTATGAGTAAGTAAAAAAAACTGTTTATTTTTTAACTGGGAGTGTTATTGTAAAACACTGTTTTAAAAATAGATTCACTGAAGTTAAAAATAAGTGAAAGTGTTAGTTGCTAAGTCACGTCCAACTCTTTGTGACCCCATGGACTGTAGCCCGTCAGGCTCCTCTGTCCATAGAATTCTCCAAGCAAAAATACTGGAGTGGGTAGCAATTCCCTTCTCCAGGGAATCTTCTGGACCCAGGGATTGAACCCAGGTCTCCTGCATTGCAGGCAAAATCTTTACTGTCTGAGCCACAGATGAATTAGACTCATTCTTTTTTTTTTTTTTTCTGTTTGTTTCTTTAAATAAAAACGAATCTAATTCAAGAAAAACATCAAGCATCATGTAATAAAAGTAGGGAAGGCAGTACTCAGCTGAAATTTCTGAAAAACTGCAAGAAGCAAAAACAAATATGAAATCCATGTTTCAACATGCAGCAAGTGACTCAAATTCCCTCAGACTTATGATTGCCTTCCTCAAGTCTTCCTGCTTCTAGACTGTAAATTCTGCTCCCTTTTGGGGTCTCTGGCTTCTGCTTTTGTACCTTATAATGTCTTTACTGGAGCACAATTGTAGGTCTCTGAAAGCCTTGGCATCATTTATTCCTGTTTCTTTGTGTTTTTCCTCACCATCCTCTTTCCTTCATTATTGCTTTCACAAAATTATTACTGTGTTTGTTTATCTTTAGGGAGAAAAAAATAAAGGCTCTGCTTATTCTAGGAATTTTCCCTAATATATATGTAAAATTCTTACATAGGATTTTTTTTTTTTTTTTAGTTTCAAGACGAGTAATCAAGCAGTCTTAAACATTTTCTTTCTTCAGGACCTGCACTTTCTCTAGCTTGCCTTCTTCACATCAAGTCAGAAAAAACACAAAACTAAACAATAAAAGGAAAATAGCTTCAGATGTTGTGTCTTTTGCTCTGTGTATGATTTATACAAGCCTCTAATATTATCTTTTCTTCTATAATAATATTAATTTGCATTATCACAATCAATTGTAGTCATTTTTTCAAGTCTCTTACTCTTTTTACTTTCAATATATTTGTTATTGAAAGAGGAGATTGAAATTATAAGAGGATTATAGGAAAGGATGAAGTTTCTTTGCAGATGCAAAGACTTGACCTGAGCCATCTTTGATGAAAAAAACATTAAGGAGATAGTTTATTAGTACACATAAAAATATTGCAAGAAGTACATCAGAGAGCACAACTTCCGATTAAAATGCATTTAGAGATCTATCTCCAACTCTCCTTTCTGTGTCCTCTGTATTCTGGCTTTATTCTAAGTGTATTTCTCAAAAAAACTAGCATTTACTTTTCCAACTCTAGGATCATGTACTCACAACTTTCTGATAAGTGATAAAAGATCTCTTTTCTCCCACATACCATTGAACAAAAAGCATGGAAATAAGCTTCTTTCTCTGACTTTAGTTACATGTTTGTATTTTGGACCACTTTGTTTACTGAAATGATCATATGAGTTTATTCCTTTATTCTATTAATATGCTGAATAAGATTAACTGATTTTCAAATGTTAACCCAACATATATTCCTGGAATAAACCACATTAGGTCAGTTTTCCAGTTATCTATTGAATAACCAACCATCCTAAACTTGTTGTTGTTATTCTGTTGCCAAGTTGTGCCTGACTCTTCATGACCCCATGCAACATGCTTGTCCCTCACCATCTCCTGGAGTTTGCCCAAGTTCATGTCCAGAATCCGTGATGCCATTCAACCATTTCATCAGGTGCTATAATAACAAAAGTGATTTATTTATATTTGATGGTGCAGGTGGATTTTTTTTTGCTCACAGCCTCATAAGGTTGCAGTCAGATGGTGGTCCAGCTGGAGTGCCCCCAATCTTCATCAATGTGTAAGGGAGTTGATGCTTTCCGTAGGATGTGACTTTAGCAGAGGCTGAAAACTGTAATGTGTGTGTGCATGCTAAGTTGCTTCAGTCATGTCTGACTCTCCGTGACCCTATAAATTATCGCTTGCCAGGCTCCTCTGTCCATGGGATTCTCCAGGCAAGAATACTAGAGTGGATTTCCATGCCTTCCTCCAGGGGATCTTGCTGACCCAGGGTTTGAACCTGTGTCTCCTGTGTCTCCTGAATTGGCAGGTAGGTTCTTTACCACTAGTGCCACCTGGGAAGCCCACAAACTGTAATAGCTACTGGAAATGTCTCCAAGTGGTCTTGGCTTCCCTACTTTAATGACTGGATTCCAAAGTCACTTAGTCCTGAGAGAAAACTGGACAGGAGCTACTTGGCTCTTTAAAAATTGGCCTAGAGCCATGAAGCATCAACCATACTGCTTCCTATACATTAAAAGCAAGTAACTAAATCAGCCCATATCCAAGGGAAGAGTAAATATTCTTGTTGTGAGACAGTGAAAAAAATTGTGGACTTGTTTAAAAGCCATCACAGTCACGATTATCCTTTTTATTGAATCTATAACTAGGTGCAATTTGTTAATATTTTGTTTAGGATTTTTGTATCTGTGGTTGTGAAAGAGACTGCTTAATAATTTTGTTTCTTGTAATTTCTTTGTGTGTGGTTGGACAGGATTCCCTCTTCTTTTTTTCCTGTGGAAGAGTATGTATGAGCTGGTATTATTTCTTTATAATGTTTGGCAAGATTTAGCAATGAAGATTTCTGTGCTTGAGGTTTAGTTTCTGAGAAAGTTTTTAATCATAAAGCCCATTTTCTGAAAACAAACACTGTTCAGACTTTTCTACCTTTTGTCTACTTTGTTACAGTTTTTTCTTTCTAGGTATATTTACATCTTATAACTTGTCAAATTTATTGACATATACTTTCATTGACATATACTTGGTAGTTTTCTAATGTTAATAAAATTTGTAGATGTGTATTCTTATTTCTGAATTAAGACAGTTTTCTGTCTTTTTCCCATGATCATAATTTTTCAATTTAATTTAACTCTTCAAAAATCCAACTTGGTTTCAGTTCTCTAGCTCCTTTTTTCTAGCCCTTTGATTTATTTACACATGTATTTTATTCTTTCCTTCTACTTATTTTTTTTTTTTCTTTTTCTAGACTCATGATTTGGTTCCTTATTTATAGCTATTTTTAGAAAATATTACTTTAGTAACTACAATATACCTCATTAACATCTCATACTCACCTTGAGTATGAGATTTTACCATTTCACCATTTTAAATATAATGTAAGAAATTTACAATAACATACTTCCTTTGACTCCTTCTGGTACTTTGTGTTATTATTGTAGCCTTTTTTCTCATATTATAAACTAAATAAGATATTGTTAAGATTTTGCTTTATAAAATAATTTGTAAGACTTATCAAGCAAGAAAAGTCCTATTGGCTCTACCTTCAAAATATATCAAGAATCTTGAGAGATGGATGTATGGATACCTGTGTGCTTTAGCACATATAATAAAATGTTACCGATGGAATATGGATAGTAAGTATATAGGTCGTCACTCTATAATTCTTTCAATTCTGTTCTACATTTGAAAAAAATTGTATACAACACTTTTAAGAAATGTCTTTTTAAGTAAACAAATATTGAGAGAATTCATCAAGTGTAGATCTACACTATAAGAAATGTTAAAGGAATTTGGGGGATGGGTGATGGATTTTGCATGTCCCCATAATTATGAGAGTTTTCTATCACTCTTCCTGTGGCCTATATTTTGCTTCATGGGAGAAAAAGGTGTGTGAAACTGTCTGGGTCTCTCTTCTAACTCTTGCTCTGCTCCTGGTCTTTCTTAAAAGCATTTGGTGATGACTAATGGAAAAGCTCTTGAGACTGAATATGAAATCACAGGGTTTCAGGAGATTCATATTATCTAAGCTATCTTGTTAGCTTCTATTTACTCTTTAAGAATGTTTTAAATTTTCAGCTGATGTTTTTTCTTAACTGATTTTACAATATTCACTTTTTCTTCCAGTGCTTTGTCCAAAGTAAAACAGTTCCTTTATATCATCTCTTCCCAGGGAAATTTGTCACTCTAGAATTGAGAATACTTATTGTTTTGTGACCCTGTATCTCTAATGAACTTAAAACAGACAACAAAACTTTATATATTGTTCAGCTCTTTTTTTCATTGTTAGTGAAGTAACAATATTTTCTTGGGGTTTTCAACATTGTAAACTGAAGTGGAATTGTCAGCTTCACTACTAATAGATATTTTTGATAGATACAGAATTTTATGGTGACAGATCTTTTTGTTTTCTCCTCAACATCCAAAAGATATCTTGATGATAAGTAAAAAAAACTGGCTTTTGTCCATTTTTATTATGTCTCTTCTTTGGCTGGTATAAATAACTTTTTTCTTTATTTTGATTTTCAGCATTTGACTATCAATTATCTAGATGTAATGTTTATCATCCATCATTCCAGTAGTCATGTATGCATAGAAGAGTTGGATCATAAAGAAACCTGAGTGCTAAAGAATTGATGCCATTGAACTGGTGGTGTTGGAGAAGACTCTTGAGAGTCCCTTGGACTGTAAGGAGATCCAATCAGTCCATCCTAAAGGAAATCAGTCCTGAATATTCATTGGAAGGACTGATATTGAAGCAGGAACTCCAATCCTTTGGCCACCTGATTGAAGGACTGACTCATTGGAAAAGACCCTGATGTTGGGAAAGATTGAAGGCGGGAGGAGAAGGGGATGACAGAGTATGAGATTGGCTGGCATCACTGACTCAATGGACATGAGTTTGAGTAAAGTCCAGGAGTCGGTGAGGGACAGGGAGGTCTGGCGTGCTGCAGTCCTTGGGGTCGCAAAGAATCAGACAGGACTGAGCGACTGAACTGAACTGAGTGTTTATCACGTGTGTTTATCATGTTTGAAATTTTATGAAATTCTTGGATTTATGAGTTAATAATTTCTTAAAATTTTTTATCAAGGTATTTCTTCAAGTATTTTTTCCACCTCAATTTTTATCTTCTTTTATTTTCTTCCTTTCCATTAAAGATCTCTTAGACTCTTTAATATAGCCACTTGTTTCCTTAAGGCTTGATCATATATATATTGTTGACTGAAAAAATTGCACAGCCTAAAAGTTGAGAATAATGTTTTATTCAGCAGACATTATGAAGAATTCAAGCCTGAGAGACAACTTCTTAGATAGCTCTAAGGGACTGCTCTTAAAGGAGGAACCAGGATATATTAGAGTTTATGTGACAGACACCAGGGAGGCAGCAAAAGATAACTGATGATTAAAGAAAACCAGACACCTCAAATTAAACTTGGCTTTTCTATGTAAGAAAAATCTGGGCTCATTTAAGTCACTCCCTTGATATGTACCTCAGCCATCTGAGGTCAGTATCTGGTATTTTCCCATCCTGAGTCTCCTCAGGGTATATGGTGGTGGGCTGGCTGCAGTGGCCGATGGCTTGATAGCAGGCATCCTGTGTCCATCTGTGGTCCATCAGGACTCACTGTTAGGATGGGGATGGGGACTGTAATGTGATGGCATGGTGGCTGCAACATCCTTTTGTCTACTGATATGATCGGCAGGTACCATTTTTCATTTTCAGTGTATATAAACAAATAATGAGCCATGAAAAAAGAAATATGGAACCTAAGTTAGTTTTGGATAACTTAACTAAGTTTCCACACAGATTCTCTCTGTTTTAATTAGAATAGTTTTTACTTATCTTTTTTTTTTGCAGTGCCTAATTTGCTGTTAAGCACAGTCAGTAAATTTTTCATTGAATGATTTCCATTTTCTTCTTTGTTTATATTCTTTCATTTTCCATCTTTTTACTTATTATATCCATTGTTTCCTTTATATACCATTGACCTTTATATCATTTATAGTTGTGGTTTTAAATTCCTTGTCAACTTATTTCAAACTATACAGTAAATGAGTCTGTTTTTGTTTGTTTGTTTGTTTGTTTCTTTTCTTTACCATTTTCTTTCTTTTTTTGTGAGGGGTAGGAGACTCTCTTGGTTATGGGTCATGTTTTCCTATATCTTCACATTTCCAGTGATTAATTATATGCTAGACATTGCCAATCCTATGTTGCTTGTGGTCTGGAATTAATTTTTTTCCTTTAAAGGATGCTAACCTTCTTTCTGGAAGACTGTTGTTAATAAAATGATGAATAAGCCTGACTGTCTCAAGAGTGTTTCAGGTTTTTGGGGGGACATTCTAGCCATTTTCTAGTGCTATGGTAGCCTTATTTCCAAAGTATAGTTTTCATTTATAGTTACTTCAGGCTGAATCTTCTTTCAAAACCCTTTGTTTTCTTTATTTAACTCTAAATTTACTACTAAGAGAAAAAATATTCCTTCTTGGTTTGTTAAGACATGGTATCAGAGAGTTGGAAGGTTTGTCTGTGCTGAGTTTCATTTGTCCTATTGTGCATGAATTCAGACAGAAGGATAGTGGAGAAAACTGATCTCATGCTCACTGTTATGAGCACTTTCTCATGAGCAATACAGACCAGACCACTTTACAAACCGCTATTACTTTTGGAATAGCTTGCAGTATGGAAGCGAATAATTCTCTCACTTCATCTTTAAGAAATTGTTGGATTTTGGTCATTACCCTCATTCTTTTGCCTTAAAATTGAATTTTTACTTTCATAGCATCAAAACGTATGAGACCAGTGTATTAAAATGTATGAAGTCAGCTGAATAAACTAGGGCTGACAGTTTTAATTCGTTTCCACGGCAGTCAATATGCTCCAAAATGAAGTAATTTATAAAAACAACTCAGAAAGCACTTCACAGGGATTGGTTAGTACTACATGATGAAAAGATAGTTTGAGCTTGTCTTACACAAAGATAAAAACAAATTTGCTACTTGGAATTAATAAAAAATAAATTAAAGACTTTCTGCTATAAATATAGGGCCAGATGCATGCTTTTCTTTTTTTCTTCCTCTTTTTAAAGTGAGACTGGGCCTTATATTTGATGGGCCTTAAAATATGAAAAAAATTCAAAGTAAAAAATGTTCTTTTTCTTTTTTTTTTTTTACTTTAAAAGTGATGTTCTCTTTTATTTTATTTTTTTATTTTTTTTAATTTTATTTTATTTTTAAATTTTACATAGTTGTATTAGTTTTGCCAAATATCAAAATGAATCCACCACAGGTATACATGTGTTCCCCATCCTGAACCCTCCTCCCTCCTCCCTCCCTATACCATCCCTCTGGGTCGTCCCAGTGCACTAGCCCCAAGCATCCAGTATCGTGCATCAAACCTGGACTGGCAACTCATTTCATACATGATATTTTATATGTTTCAATGCCATTCTCCCAAATCTTCCCACCCTCTCCCTCTCCCACAGAGTCCATAAGACTGTTCTATACATCAGTGTCTCTTTTGCTATTTCATACACAGGGTTATTGTTACCATCTTTCTAAATTCCATATATATGCGTTAGTATACTGTATTGGTGTTTTTCTTTCTTGCTTACTTCACTCTGTATAATAGGCTCCAGTTTCATCCACCTCATTAGAACTGATTCAAATGTATTCTTTTTAATGGCTGAGTAATACTCCATTGTGTATATGTACCACTGCTTTCTTATCCATTCATCTGCTGATGGACATCTAGGTTGCTTCCATGTCCTGGCTATTATAAACAGTGCTGCAATGAACATTGGGGTACACGTGTCTCTTTCCCTTCTGGTTTCCTCAGTGTGTATGCCCAGCAGTGGGATTGCTGGATCATAAGGCAGTTCTATTTCCAGTTTTTTAAGGAATCTCCACACTGTTCTCCATAGTGGCTGTACTAGTTTGCATTCCCACCAACAGTGTTAAGAGGGTTCCCTTTTCTCCACACCCTCTCCAGCATTTATTACTTGTAGACTTTTGGATCGCAGCCATTCTGACTGGTGTGAAATGGTACCTCATAGTGGTTTTGATTTGCATTTCTCTGATCATGAGTGATGTTGAGCATCTTTTCATGTGTTTGTTAGCCATCTGTATGTCTTCTTTGGAGAAATGTCTATTTAGTTCTTTGGCCCATTTTTTGATTGGGTCATTTCTTTTTCTGGAGTTGAGCTGTAGGAGTTGCTTGTATATTCTCGAGATTAGTTGTTTGTCAGTTGCTTCATTTGCTATTATCTTCTCCCATTCTGAAGGCTGTCTTTTCACCTTGCTAATAGTTTCCTTTGATGTGCAGAAGCTTAGCAAGTTACTGCTTGATTGAATGTTTTCACTAAAAATGAAAGCTTTGTTTCATATGCTTTACTAAAAATTCCTATTAAAATATATATTTATGAAAAGTAAATACATATATGACTTCTTATGTAAAAATAAATTATGTTAATAGGCAAATATATCTTAACAATTTTTAGTCACAATAGGATTTATTATTACTAACATTTGACTCATTAATTTGATGCATATATAATTGTTAAACACAAAATAAAATTTTGAAGTACCAAACATATTCTATAAGATAGTCTTCTGAGGATGTCTATTTCTGGCCAATGGTGACAGAAATTCATTTCTTCGAATGAGTAAAACATTACAGAATATAGGAAATAATGTTTCTCAAGACACTGGACACGAGGCAACCAAGAACAGCGATTTGTGGGAAATGGGAGTCAACAAAGATGAACCCTGGGGTGACCCCAGCTTACTGCATGTAGAAATATTTCAGGCCAGAGAGCAGCTGGTGAGGCTAAGAGAAACACAACAGACCAGATGAGTGGATGAGGTAAAGCTCTGTGTTCAGGGAGGTAAAGAAAATACAGTGCTTAGGGCAGAATAATAGAAAGGAAAGAGCTGCTCATGGGATGAACTCTGATCGTTTGTAGTCAGTATCGCTCCAGAATTCAGCTAAGTAATAATTAACATTTACATATGAGGGAATTTGAGGTGAAGGAAGGAACACCTGAAAGAATTACCGGAACATCCCAGTGCTTCCGCACAGCTGGTCTAAGTGCCTTTTCACAACAGCCATCATCAGCCCAGGGTATTGAGTAAAGTGCTCAGAAGTATTTGTCTCTGGAAATGTGCAAATTGTCCCTGTAATTACATTGTTCTGGTCCCATTCAGTAAAGATTAAAACTTAATCTGCACATTTCAAAATGTTTCCAAGCATCTTAACTAAATTAAGTTGAATAACATGGCAAAATTCACAGTACCTGGAATTTGATAAAACATTACTAAGCATGCTAAGAATCAAGAAAGTGCTATGCATAATAAAGAAAAAAATTGATCAGATATATTGACTTTGAAATGACAAATGTATAAAATGATGATCAGTTGAATAAAAAAGAACATTAGCTTAGTTTCTGTCACTGTATCCCATACGTTCAAGAGGATAGAGGAAGACTGAACATGATAAGTAGAAACAAAGAAGAATCAAAAAGACATAATTTAATTTTTAGAAATGAAACTATTCAATATAATGTCTAATTTAATTTTGAGAAATGAAACTATTCAATATAATGTCTAAGATGAAAAGTACACATGATACAATTAACAGAAGATTAAGTATTACCAAAAAAAATAGTGAATTTAAAGATACAGCAATAGAAATTATCTAAAGTAAAACACAGGAAAAACAAAGATAGAAAATCTAATGAATAGAGTATCATTTAGCTAAGGGACAATTTCAAGTGCCAAATATAATACCTGTGTAATTGAAGGAATTACAAAGGAGGAGTGGTTTTAAAATATGCTCACAAATTCCTTGCTAGTCCTCCTATATGAGATGTAGCCTAATCTCCAGTCCTTTGAACATGGGATGGACTTAATGACTTGCTTCTAATGCATAAAATAAATTGGCAATGGTTTTCAGAGATTAGGTCATAAAGGTCCTATAGATTCCTTTTCAATCACTCTCTCTTGAGGACATTAACTGCTGCAAAAGGCCCATGTGGAGAGAAATGAAAGCCTTCTGCCAGCAAGAATCAAGAAATTGAGACCTCCTGTCATCAACCAGATGAGTGAGTCATCTTTGAAGCAAATTATTGTTTTAAGCTACTAGATTTTAGTAGTAATATGGTATGACTCAGTTCAGTTCAGTTGCTCAGTTGTGTTCGGCTCTTTGTGACCCCATGAACAGTAGCACGCCAGGCCTCCCTGTCCATCACCAACTCCTGGAGTCTACCCAAACCCATGTCCATTGAGTCGGTGATGCCATCTGACCATCTCATTGTCTATCATCCCCTTCTCCTCCTGCCCTCAATCTTTCCCGGCATCAGGGTCTTTTCAAATGAGTCAGCTCTTCGCATCAGGTGGCCAAGGTATTGGATATGACTAATAGATGACTCATACATACTCTGGTACCTTAAAGCAGGGAATGAGCATAAAATTATCCTATAGGTAGGAGTGGCTTTAAAACTGGGCAATGGGAAGAATCTGGGAAAATTTAAGATTGTTTGTAAAAGCCAGAAAAGCCTAGAAGAAACTTTATAGAAGCACCATTGATTTTGAGGAGGCCGTGGATGAGGACTTAAAGAAAAGTGAGAAAAATCCTATTGAAAATTGGAGGAAAGTAGATACTTATTATTTAATGGGAGAGAACAATACTGCCTCCTCTGATAATATACAAAATGGAAAATATACTTAATGAACTACATGATCTATCTAAGGATATTTCCAGCCTAAGTGATGCATGCAGACTGGGTGGTATCTTGCTGCTTAGAATAAAATGTGAGGAGACAGACTATTACATAAAAATCATCAGAAGTTTTATATGGTTGAAAATTCTCAAACTTTCCAAAGGACTATATATTTTATATATATATATATATATATATATATATATATATATATATGTAAAATAGAATTTTTTCTCATTTGATAAATGTCTTTCTCCCTACAAATTTTTTTTTAACATTTTTATTGAAGTACAGTTGACTTACCAAATAGAAGGGGGAAAAGTGTAGGCTGAAGTTAAAGTTCCATACTTTGGCCACTTGATGTGAAGAGTTGACTCATTAGAAAAGAACCTAATGCTTGAGCAAACTCTGGAAGATAGAGGAGGACAGAGGAGCCTGGCTTGCTGCAGTCCATGGTGTTACAAACAGTCAGACATGAATTAATGACTGAACAACAGAACTTGATTTACAATGTTGTGTTAGTTTCAGGTGTACAGCAGAGTGAATCTGTTATATATATATATATATATATATATATATATATATATATATACCCTTTCTATTTTTTTAGACTCTTTTCCCATGTAAGCTATTATAGAGTATTGAGTAGAGTTCCCTGTGCTATGCAGAAGGTTCTTATTAGTTACCTATATTATATATAGTACTGTGTATATGTCAATCCCTATCTCCCAGTTTATCCCTCCACCACCATCACCTGGTAGCCATAAGTTTGTTTTCTACATCTGTAACTCTACTTCTGTTTTGTGAGTAAGCTCATTTGTACCTTTTTTAAAGATTCCATGTATAAGTGATATCATATGATATTAGTCTTTCTGTGTCTAATTTACTTCACTTAGTATAGCAATCTCTAAGTCCATCCATGTTACTGTAAAAGGCATTTATTGGTTCTTTTTTATGGCTGAGTAATATCCCATTGTATATTTGTTGTTGTTCAGTTGTTCATTCTTGTCCAACTCTTTGTGACCCCATGGACTGAAGCATACCAGGCTTCCCTGTCCTTCACTAACTCCAGGAGCTTGCTTAAACTCATGTTAATTGAGTCAGTGATGCCATCCAACCATCTCGTCCTCTATCATCCACTTCTCCTCCTGCCTTTAATCTTCCCCAGCATCAGAGTCTTTTCTAATGAGTCAGTTCTTCACATCAGGTGGCCAAAGAATTGGAGTTTCAGCTTCAGCATCAGTCCTTCCAATGAATATTCGGGATTGATTTCCTTTAGGATGGACTGGTTAGATCTCCTTGCAGTCCAAGGGACTCTCAAGAGTCTTCTCCAACACCATAGTTCAAAAGCATCAATTCTTTGGTACTCACCCTTCTTTATGGTCCAACTCTCACATCCATATATAACTACTGGAAAACCATAGCTTTGACTATATGGACCTTTGTCAGCAAAGTAATGTCTCTGCTTTTCAATACACTGTCTAGGTTAGTCATAGCTTTTATTCCAAGGAGCAATCATCTTTTAATTTCATGGCTTGCAGTCACCATCTGTAGTGATTTTGAAGCCCAAGAAAATAAAGTCTGTCACTGTTTCCATTGTTTTCCTATCTATTTGCTATGAAGTAATGGGACTGGATGCCATGATCTTCATTTTTGAATGTGCAGTTTTAAGCCAGTTTTTTCACTCTCCTCTTTCACCTTCATCAGGAGGCTCTTTAGTTCCTCTTCGCTTTCTGCCATAAGGGTGGTGTCATCTGCATATCTGAGGTTATTGATATTTCTTTCAGCAATCTTGATTCTAGCTTGTGCTTCATCCAGTCTGGCATTTCACATGATGTATTCTGCATATAAGTTAAATAAGCAGGGTGACAATATACAGCCTTGACATATATACAATGACCCATTGTATATATGTACTACATATTCTTTATCCATTCCTCTGCTGATAGACATTTAGGTTGCTTCCATGTCCTAGCTATTGTAAATAGTGCTGCAGTTGAACATTGGGGTACGTGTATCTTTTTGAATTATGGTTTTCTCTGAGTATATGTCCAGGAGTGGGATTGCTAGCCATAAGGTATCTCTATTTTTAGTGTTTTAAGGAACCTCCATATTGTTCTCCATAGTGACTGTACCTATTTACATTCCACCAACAGTGTAAGAGGGTTCCCTTTACTCCACACCCTCTCCAGCATTTATTGTTTGTAGATTTTTTTGATGACGGCCATTCTTATCAGTGTGAAGTGATATCTCATTGTAGCTTTGATTTACATTTCTCTAATAATTAGTAATATTGAGCATCTTTTCATGTGCTTTTTAGGCATCTGTATATCTTCTTCAGAGAAATGTCTGTTTAGATCGTCTACCCATTACTTTTCCCACAGAATTTCAAGGTGATTTCTTTTCCACCATTTTTGACACAGTGCTTACATTAAGGCTTGAATATAGTAAAGCTTCAATAAACATTTATTCAGTAAAAATTATGACTTGCATTGTTATTAACACAACTGTGTTTAATGCAGTTTATATGATTGACAGTAATACAATTATAATAAAATTATTATTTTTATATGATCTGTTTTTACTCATGACACTTCTGACACCAAATATATGGGCTTCTTCCACACCATCAGCCAATTCTCCAACACTCTAATCACCAAACTGGGTGTCCTACAGTTCAATTCAATTCTGGCACCAACTATAAGGAGTTATTGTCCAGACTCGACAACTTAAAGGATTCAGTCCCCTTTCCTACCCATAATCCCCCATCCTTTCAGAAAATTGGGTAGAATGGCTCATAGAATTCAGGAAAACACTTTACTTACTATCAGCGGTTTATTATAAAGGGTGCAAATGAAGAGGTACATAGAGTGAGGTCTGGAAGAGATTCAAACACAGGAGCTTCTATCCCCATGGAATTGGAGTGCACTATCCTCCAGTGTGCTTGAAGTGCTCACTATCTGTGTGTTGCTCTGAACCCCTTTAGAGAGGGATTTTTATGGGGATTTCATTATGTAGGCATGATTGATTAAATCAGTGAACACTGGGGATTGACACAGTCTTTAGCCTTTGTCCTCTCCCTGGTGATTGCGGGATGGAACTGGACTTCCAAGCTTCTAGTCAGACTGGATCTTTCTGGTAACCAGGGCCCTTCCTGAAACTTCCTAGGAGTTCTTGAGCCAAGAGCCATCTTATTAACATACCAAAAATACCACTGTCACCCAAGAGATTCTAGAGGTTTGGGGCTAGGACAAAGACCAAACATTTATTTATTTATTTTACCTCACACAGGGATAAAAAGTGTGATTAGAATTGCTTATTGGGCTTTCCTGATGGCTCAGATGGTAAAAAATCTGCTTGCAATGCGGGAGACCCAGGTTCCATCCGTGGGTGGGGAAGATCCCCTGGTAAAAGGAATGGCTAACCACTCCAGTATTCTTGCCTGGATTATACATGACAATTACTAGGAAAGAAGTTTTTCTTATATTTATACTGTCATTAATAAGAAAAAGTTTGAATAATGTGCTTGTCTACACAGATTGAAGTCTTTCCGATTTTTGGAGGCAACACAACAACAAAAATCCAGTGTTTCCTAAAACAGAACTGACTCAATTTCTCAAATATTGGTTAACTATTTTATTCATATATATATATATATATATATATATGGAACAGATAAACTTCCAAAATTATTTTGAAGTGATATTTTATAATATATATGACTTTAGTTTGCTTACTTCCCTGGTGGCTCAGATGGTCAAGAATCTGCCTGCCAGTGCAGTAGACTCAGGTTTGATCCCTGGGTTGGGAAAAGACCCTGGAGAAGGGAATGGCAACCCACTCCAGTATTCTTGCCTGGAGAATTCTATGAACAGAGGAGCCTGGAAGGCTATGTCCATGAGGTTGCAAAGAGTAGGACACAACTTAGCGACTAGCACTTTCACTTTAGTTTGCTTAGCTTATTTTTGTTAGTTTTAGTCTTTTGGAAGAGATATTCTTCTGGGTCTTGTTTTCTCATTGGAAATCTGAACTGTTAAAATGCATCCAATAATTTAAAATTAGATAGGCCTAGCTTGGAAGATGTTGAAGGAATGATATCGGTTTTCATGGAACTTGTCTCATTCTTCAGCCAACGGGGAAAAGAAAACAAAAACCAAAACAAAAGAGAACTTAAGCTTTCAGTTAGGCTTCTGAGAATTTCCACTGTTTTTGTCTGTTATATCAGGAGATTGAGAAGAAAACAGACAAAAGAAAATGACTTTACCAATGCCAGTGGTGATACTGTTTCTTTCCCAGCAAGGTGTTGAAATGTTAATAGCTGTTAAAAGAAAGGCATATGCAATTGACCTTTGAACATGGATTTTAACTGTGTGAGTTCATTTATAAGCAGATTATTTTAGATAAATATACTGAAAATTTTTTGGAGATTTGCAACAATTTGAAAAAACAAACAACATAGCTTAGAAACATCAAAAACATTAAGAAAAGTGTATGTTCTACTATACACATGCTGCTGCTGCTGCTAAGTCGCTTCAGTCATGTCCGACTCTGTGTGACCCCAGAGACGGCAGCCCACCAGGCTCCCCCGTCCCTGGTATTCTCCAGGCAAGAACACTGGAGTGGGTTGCCATTTCCTTCTCCAATGCATGAAAGTGAAAAGTGAAAAGTGAAAGTGAAGACGCTCAGTCGTGTCTGACTCTTAGCGACCCCATGGACTGCAGCCTACCAGGCTCCTCCATCCATGGGATTTTCCAGGCAAGAGTACTGGAGTGGGGTGCCATTGCCTTCTCCGACTATATACATAAATATACATAAATCTACTATAAAAAGTTAAAATTTATCAAAACTTGTGCACATGCTTATAGACTATACATGGCGCCATTCACAGTTGTGAAAAATGAAGCAAATGCAAAGATGCTGTGTTCGATCATAACTGCATAAAATTAGCTGTGACACATATTGTATTATTGTACTATTCTTTAGACACCTCCTGTTGCTATTCAAGTGAGGTCAAGTGATGCATGTATCTGCTTAAACGATCATGTGAAGGCAATCATCTCTCTCTGAGCAGTTGGTCTCTCCAGTATAGTGCATACTGCAGTAGAAAATGATCTCTTGCAGTTCTTTTGTATTTTTTCATTGTGTTTAGTGCACACAAACTCATGTGAATAACACCATGGGGCCTATTTAAAGTGCCAGTAGTGATGCCGGAAGTGCTCCCAAGAAGCAGAGAAAAGTCACGACATTATTAGAAGTTGAATTGTTTGATACCACAGATTGAGGTCTGCATAACGTGATTTGAGAAAAAGCAAAGTCATTATATGACAACTTAAAGTAAATATAAAGTGAAGGACCTAAAACTTGAGAATTTAATGCCAGCAAAGGATGGATTGATGATTTTCGAAAGAGGTTTGGCTTCAAAAATGTCAAGATAACAGGAGAAGCAGCTTCTGCTGACTAAGAGGCAGCAGGTGAGTTCCCAGATGCCATAAAATCATTGAGGAGAAAGGATATCTGTATGAACAGGTTTTTAATGTAAATGAAAGTGCCCTATTCTGGAAGAAAATGCCACAAAGGAAGAGAAGCAAGAACTAGAATTTAAAGCAGGATGGAATAGCTAACTGTTCTTTTGTGCAAATGCAGTTGGGTTTGTGATCAGGACTGCTCTTATCTCTAAAGTTATTAACCCCTGAGACTTGAAAGGAAAAGATTAACACCAGCTGCCAGTCTTTAGATAACAAAAATGCTTTATCTGCATTAGTTCCATCGATGCTTTGTCTCTGAAGTCTGGAAGTACCTTGCCTGTAAGAGACTATCTTTTAAAATTCTTTTGATATTGATGATGCTCCTAGACACCCAGAACCCCATAAGTTCAATGCCAAAATTGGTGAAGTGGTGTACTTGTACCAAAACACAATGTTTCTAATTCAACCTCTAGATCAGGGGTCATAAAGTGCCTTTAAGGCTTATTACATCAGTACTTTATTGAAAGGATTGTCAACTCTATGGAAGAGAACCCCATTAGAAAGAATATTATGAGAGTCTGGCACCATTGAAGATACCACACTGACATTTGACAGTCTAGCAGAAGAGATCCCATTATATCAATATAAGATTGCTTTTGACTTCTTTTGCACCATAGACCCTTCTATGATACAGGTACTGAAACTGAATCAAAAAGGGGAAGGGCTTTACTGTACAGAAACAATTTTATCCAAAATGAAAAAGTAAAACAGTGTTTCACATTGTATTTCTGTAACGTTATACCAAGCATGCCTGTCTTCTTGCCTCCCTTTCCACCTCTTCCACCTCCTCTGCCTTTTCTACTATTAAAACAGCATGACCGTCCCCTCCTCCTCCTCCTTCTCCCTCTCCTCTTCAGCCTACTCATCATGAAGATGACAAAGTTGAAGACTTTTATGATGATCCACTTCCACTTTATGAATAGTAAATAATCATCATCATATGCATACAGACAATTTATCTGTTGTATGTGTCTTCAGGTGAAAATCTAATAACTGTGTGGTAAGAATTGGATGAAACATTTTTGTGTCATCATCATCACCTAAGCATTCACTGGTTGAATTATTATACACAAGACTTGTATTGGATAGTCTATCCTTACACAGGCATAATGTGAGTGATATTTAATATAAAATTAATGTATTGGTTTTCTTACTGTTTTATAAAACTCTGTTCAAAGAATTAGGGCTTCTCCAGTGGTTCAGTGGTGAAGAATCTGCCTGCCAGTGCAGGAGATACAGGAGTCATGGGTTCAATCCCTGGGTCAGGAAGATCCCCTGGAGGAGGAAATGACAAACCCTTCCAGTATTCTTGCCTGAAATATCCCATGGACAGAGGACAGTCCATAGGGTCACAAAGAGTTGGGCACAACTGAGCACTTCAAAAATTACAGTACCATACAGTAAACCTCTCTCATAATTGGGGAGCAGTAAATCAGCCTATTCACAGGTAAATTATTTTTTACTAAACAGCCTCTTGATGAAAATGAAAAAGAGGAGAGTGAAAAAGCTGGCTTAAAACTCAACATTCAAAAAACGAAGATCATGGCATCCAGTCCCATCACTTCATGTCAAATAGATGGGGAAACAATGGAAACAGTGAAAGACTTTATTTTTGGGGGCTCCAAAATCACTGCAGATGGTGACTGCAGCCATGAAATTAAAAGACACCTGCTCCTTGGAAGAAAAGCTATGACTAACCTAGACAGCATATTAAAAAGCAGAGATATTACTTTGCCAACAAAGGTCCATATAGTCAAAGTTATGGTTTTTCCAGTGGTCATGTATGGATATGAGAGTTGGACTATAAAGAAAGCTGAGCACGAAGAATTGATGCTTTTGGACTATGGTGTTGGAGAAGACTCTTGAGAGTCCCTTGGACTGCAAGAAAATCAAACCAGTCAATCCTAAAAGAAAGCAGCCCTGAATATTAATTAGAAAGACTGATGCTAAAGCTGAAGCTCTAATACTTTGGCCACCTGATGCGAAAAACTGACTCCTTGGAAAAGCCCCTAATGTTGCAAAAGATTGAAGCCAGGAGGAGAAGGGGACAACAGAGGATGAGATGGTTGGATGGCATCACCAACTCGATGGACATTAGTTTGAGCAAGCTCCAGGAGTTGGTGATGGACAGGGAGGCCTGGCATGCTGCAGTCCACGGGGTAGCAAAGAGTCGGACATGACTGAGCAACTGAACTGAACTGATAGCAATGTTTCCAGTACTCTCTCATGAATATGATTGTAATAGTGTATACTATAAAAATTGTATAACAGTTCTTTAATTAGTGTATAGTTTGCTGCTGCTGCTGCTGCTGCTAAGTTGCTTCAGTCGTGTCCAACTCTGTGCAACCCCATAGATGGCAGCCCACCATGCTCTCCCTTCCCTGGGATTCTCCAGGCAAGAACACTGGAGTGGGTTGCCATTTCCTTCTCCAATGCATGAAAGTGAAAAGTGAAGGTGAAGTCGCTCAGTCGTGCCCAACTCTTAGCAACTCCATGGACTGCAGCCTACCAGGCTCTTCAGTCCATGGGATTTCCCAGCCAAGAGTACTGGAGTGGGTTGCCATTGCCTTCTCCGAGTGTACAGTCTAGGCTACCATAATCCAATATTATTGCTACTTCTTTGTTATCAATGCATGAGTCATTATATTGTAAAGAAATATGAATTTCTTTTTTGCATTATTTTTATTTTGATGTAATGTCAGTAATATGCATAAAATCTATAATGTTTTCTATCATATAGGACAAGATTAATGTAAGTACTGACAGACAATTCATCTTATAAACAGACAATGTAAGCTATGGTATTGGTACACTGCTGTACTGTAAATGCATTTTCTCTTGTAATTTTCTTAATAACATTTTATTTTCTTTAGCTTACTTTAGTGTAAGAATACAGCAAAAGTGTTAGTCGCTCAGTCACGTCTGACTCTTTGTGACCCCATGGACTATAGCCTGCCAGGATCCTCTGTCCGTGGAATTCTTCATGCAAGAATACTGGAGTGGGTTGACATTTCTCCAAGATGTCTTCTCAACCCAAGAATAGAACCTGGATTGCCTGCATTTCAGGCACATTCCTTACCATCTGAGCCACCAGGGAAGCCCAAGAAAACAGTACATATATATACAAAATATGTGTTGTTTATGTTATTGGTATGGTAATTAACAGTAGCTACATTTATTACAGTTAGTTGCATCTTGGGGGAGTCAAAAGTTCTGTGTGGATTTTTGACTGCACGGGGAGTTAGCACCTGTAACCCCTATGTTGTTCAAGGGTTAATTGGTGAGTTTACCTTGCTATGATTCCATTGTTTAGCACATTCTGTAGTCCTATCTGAAGAACTTGGTTTTATAACATTATCAAATATAACCTGAAATGAGAGTAAAATAGTAGAAGACAGATTCTATCAGGATACAGTACAGTTGTTAAACATAATCAAGGAATGTCCCCATCATGTGCAAAAAAAGACAGACACACAGAGAACAGTTGAGCCACAATCACGCACATCCTTGAAGACCTGCTGCCCAGGTGCTTACCAAAGCCTTGGCTTCAGAGGGTATTCTAGTCCCAGCCACATAAAATTCCTCTTACGTGGATGTGGCATGCCAGGTCTCTTACACCCATGTATGTCCTTAATCTTACTCTTCACTGCCAGAAACATCCTGCGTGTCTTTATTCCCTATGATTTACATTATTTAGCAAAAACATAAGGAAATGGACTAGATTATGGACTGAAGTATTCATAAAATCTACTTCAAAAGAATTTCAGATCTCACTTAATATGTAATGAACTTATAAAATTATAACTGAGGAATATTCATGCAAGAGACTTGATTATTAAATATATTCACTGATATTCATCAATTATAACCACTTTTCAAAATATATTTACATAAAAATAACTAGTTGCAAGACTGTGTATCAATAATTCTTAGGATATACTTATTTTCACTTAGAAAGGCAAACCCAAGGGAATCATATGCAGTGATCATATTCAGGCTTCTCTTTGAAGCCTGAATTGAAATATGAAATTAAAACAAGCCAAGTTAATTCAAATGTCTGTAAATATTCAATATATATACTGTATTTATTCTTTTGCATTCTAGGTAGACTTAAAGTCAAATGTATTTTTTTCTTATTAAATGAATGACCTTTAATGTTTAGTTTTCTACTCACTAGTGGTTTCTTTTTCTTTACTTTTGAGGACCTTCAGATTCTGTTTAACAAGATAGTTCTTCCTTGGAATCTTTATTATTCTAAAAAGCTTGACTTCGTTGACTATAATTTTTCACATCAAACTTAATGAATATTCTAAAAATAAGGCTTTTAAAATCTCTGACTTGTCAAAAATCTGCAATTCCAAAACTGTTTATATTATGTATTTTTGTCTCTTTTGTTTTTCAGCACTCATTTTTAACTCCCCTTATTCTGCTCTTCTTGAATATACAGATGATCCAAGTGGAAATAAAGTGAGTGCTTATCTTTGTGGGGTGCATTAGATTTTTCTGGCCACTTGAGTCCATTTAGTAAATTGCTACTCCGGTGCATTAAGTGGAACTCCAATAGCCTAAAATCATTAATGCACTAATAATTTGGCATTTGCAACTGCCAGTGAAGGCCGTACATTTGCTTTCAGATTCTCATAGCAATAATTATGAAGAAAGAATTTGTGTCCCCCCAAAATCCATGATTAGCTATTAGAATTATGTAGGGCTTGTTAAATTTATAATAAACCCCTTTACCATCCAATACTAAATAAAAGATACTTCACCAGACATGGCGAAAGACTTTGTTTCTTCTCAAAATACAAAGTTTACTCCTGTTTCTCCCTGCAGTGAGAGAAACCACATACATATACTCTAGTATTTCAGTGCTTTACTTTCATTCTCTTTTCATACTTAACCAAATTACCACTTGAAAAAATCATGTAGTCTCTTTAAGCATTGGCACAGTAAAGAATTTAATGGTTTTGGTTGACAAGGGGCTCAATCCACAAAGTAGGAAACAAATTTTTTAATAGAAAAATAATAGTTTTTTTTTTAACATACATTGAAGGCATAATCACATAATTCTAATTTTGTATGGTTAATTTTAAATGAGTACTGTGTTATCATAGGCAGCCACCGGCGCCAAGTAATTAGTTTTAGTCAATAGACTGGCTTTATGGCTCACTGAAGGCCACTCATTATCTCTCACTACAGTGTGATGCACCTTTGTCAATGTAACATTCAGGGAAAAAGCATCTTTAGGATATGCATTTCCCTAAGGATAGGCAATGGCACCCCACTCCAGTACTCTTGCCTGGAAAATCCCATGGATGGAGGAGCCTGGTGGGCTGCAGTCCATGGGGTCGCCAAGAGTTGGACACGACTGAGCAAATTCACTTTCACTTTTCACTTTCCACTTTCATGCATTGGAAATGGAAATGGCAACTCACTCCAGTGTTCTTGCCTGGAGAACCCCAGGGATGGGGGAGCCTGGTGGTCTGCCGTCTCTGGGGTCACACAGAATCAGACACGACTGAAGTGACTTAGCAGCAGCAGCAGCAGCAGCAAGGATAGGCAAATATTACAGGAAATCTAAATCACCCTCCAAGTTCTAATTCTAAAAGCTCAGCAAAATTCAGTATGTGTTTTTATGTATCTTCATTTCCTGGTATTCACTTCTTAATTAGTGAGAGGTAAACCAGGCTATGTAATCCCAGGGGGAATTGATGTGAGGGCTGAGTTTAATTGATGGTTTAGAATCCTTGGAAATTGCTGCTATCCTTAGAGTTAAGGTGTCTATCTATCATACTGGTGTCAGTAAGAGTAGCCTTTATGGATCATGACTCAATTTTTAAGCCTGATCATGAAACTTCTTCATATGCTATGCTTTTGTAAATTTTTTTGCTGTGCTCTGTGAAGTGTTTCATCTCAGATATAGACATAAAATTATTTTATTTATAATTGTTACTCACTTTGTTCTGTAATCACCATTTTTGCTGGAAATCAAAATTGCTTTTGGACTTCTCATCTGCTTCTACAGGTTTGTTATTCACCTTAGGTTATTAAAACAGCTCTATTCAGTTATTGAAATCCTGTTCTCCATGTTTTAAAACAGAGGTTCATGGTTGACTTAGTGTTCTTCCCATGCCCCCACTGCAAGCTCAGTGAGGCCCCAGTAGCTTGTCTTATAGGGGTTGGTGAACTTGGTCTGCTTCTTCCGATGTTGCCTTTCCTCTGTCTTTACTCCCAGGAGATAGGATAAGGAAAAGAAAGAGGTTTTGATTTTGAGTGTGTATGACAGTTTAGTTAATTCCTTGAGTTGTAATGTGGGCAGCAATACATTGAAGGTAGTTAAGCTGAGGTCCTTTTCATGGTGGTCATTGTGTCTCATCTATTTTGTGGTTTAGAGAATCAGTGAAAAGACAGGCAAAAACCTTACTGAGAAGATCCTGAATCTGGATTTTGTGGCTTATCATCAAGTTAACATTATTGCCAATGGAGTTGATTTATGCTTTACTTCAATGGAATTTAATTCAACAACCAATCAATCATTAAACATTATGTGCTGACTTTGTTAATCTTATAGAGGCAGACTTGAAAAAGGAGTCCACAATCACGAGAGAGAAAGATGTCTAAAGAGATACTTAAAAATAATTTAGGTGGATATACATTATATTTGGGGATCATTAAGGAAGTTGAAACTCATCAACTGAAGAGATGTATCATGGAAGGGGGGAATATAAATCGAATCTTATGGAGTGATTAAATTTTGAGTTGCAAGATTAGGCTTTGTCCCCTGCAAGAGTATCAGCCTCCCCCAGTATCCACTCAGAGAATGTGTAGAAATTCTAGGGCTTTGTTTTCCCACCATAGTAAACTAAGCCACAGCAGATCCAGCATTTGCCAAGAATCAAATCAGTAAAAAGCAGTACTGAACTAGAACAAGATGAAACAATATAAACTACCCTAGTGAATGATGAGAGAACATGCCCAAGTGAACATGAAATCAAAACGAGATTTTAGTGGGCAATAGTTAGTGAAGGATGGATCCTTGAAAAAACTAGTATTTGAGACAAACACCGAAGTAAAAGTATGCATAGGACCATTTTGTGAGCAAAGAAAAGATATCTTGGAAAGGAAAAATATAATCCCATTGTCAGGAGGGCAAAGGCTATAAATATCAGTAATGCAAAACAGGTGAGAAGAGGAATGCATTGGTAGAATCTGTGACTAATTAGATAATAGAAAATTAGGTGGCTCAGATGATAAATAATCTATCTGTCTGCAATGCAGGAGACTCGAGTTTGATCCCTGGGTTGGGAAGATCCCCTGGAGAAGGAAACAGCAGTCCACTCCAGTATTCTTGCCTGGAGAATTCCATGGACAGAGGAGCCAGGTGGACCACATGGGGCTGCAAAGAGTTGGAAATGACTGAGCTACTAATACACACAAGGAAACAACGAAAGGAGTTGAAACTTGTCCAAAATTTTGAATATTTTATTTGGAGACATAGATTAGAGAAAAGTTTAAATATAAAAAAGTGAAAGTATTAGTTGCTCGGTGTGTCCAACTCTTTGTGACCCCATGGACTGTAACCTGCCAGGGTCCTCTATTCAGGGGATTTTCCAGACAAGAATACTAGAGCGGGTAGCCATTCCCTTCTCCTGGGGATCTTGCTGACTCAGGAATCAAACCCAGTCTCCTGCATTGCCAGCAGATTCTTTACCATCTGAGCCACCAGAGAAGCCCCATAAATATAAAGGCAAGTGATAAAAATTCAGAAGTCCAATGGAGTCAGAGTAATTGAAACAGAGCAGGTCCTTGCCACGTCTGTGAACTTGCCTGCCTTTTGTCTGTGGAAAAATTTTAGCCAAAGAATAAGTTTAATCAGAGAAGTGAGGAGATACATAAACAAAGGGAAACCGTCAAAGGAGACCAACTAATAATGTAATCCTTAAGCATAGTCAAGAACCTTTAGTTCCTTCTCAAGGGTTATAGATAATATTGTAAGCCATGTCCTCTGAGCTGTCTTATAGATACTGAAACTCCCACTAAGTGGAAGAAGTTAACAACATGATGACCAGACTGTAGCCATGACAAAAGCTGCCACAATTTCAAGAACTGTCCTCAAGAAATGGAAACAAACCAACCCTGGAACTGAAGATTAACTGTACCTAAAACAGTTAAGATGACACTGGTCAGACCAGCAACAACCAATATGAACATGACTGTCAGAGCTGACTGTGCTGTTTCTGCATGTAGCCCCTTCCCTCTCTATATAAAATTTCTTGCTCCTGATTTTTGGGGGTGGAGGTGGGGTGGAAGTCAGCTTTTGATGAGACATCCAGTTCTCCACACCCCACCCCACTCCCTGGTTGCCAGCATCCAAAATAAAGCAAACTTTCCTTTCCAGCTTTTGAGCATGAGCAGCTGGACCTGTGTTCAATAATGTTACAACCCTTCTTTCTCATATTCTTGTAACTTTGAGAGAGGCAAGATTAAAAAAACAAAAACAAAAAACCAATCAAAGTAAACAAATAATAAGACCCACTTTATATTTGATGATTTTATATAATCTCTCTATCTCTTCTATACAATAAAAGTCAGCCTCATGAGATGAGCTGAGACTTTATATATTTAAGAGGGCACAGGTAGAAGCCCTTGTTACCTATCAAATAAATTTGTAAGAATCTAGAGTAGCCTTTTTTTTTCTTTCACATTTCTTTTTCTTGGGGATGGTCATGATCCCTGCCTCCTGTACAGTATCACAAACCTCTGTCCATAGTTCTTTAGGCACTCTGTCTATCAGGTCTAACCCCTTGAATCTATTTGTCACTTCCACTGTATAATTGTAAGAGATTGGATTCAGGTCATACCTGAATGGTCTAGTGGTTTTCTCTACTTTCTTCAATTTAAGTCTGAATTTTGCAATAAGGAGTTCATGATCTGAGCCACAATCAGCTCCTGGTCTAGTTTTTGCTGACTGCATAGAGTTTCTCCCTCTTTGGCTGCAAAGAATATAATCAATCTGATTTTTGTATTGACCATCTGGTGATCTCCATGTGTAGAGTCTTTTGGTTGTTGGAAGAGGATGTTTGCTATGATCAGTGGTTTCTCTTGGCAAAACTCTATTAGCCTTTGCCCTGCTTCATTCTGTACTCCAAGGCCAAATTTGCCCATTATTCCAGGTTTTCTTGACTTCCTACTTTTGCATTCTAGTCATCTATAATGAAAAGGACACTTTTTTGGGGGTGTTAGTTCTAGAAGGTCTTGTAGGTCTTCATAAAACTGTTCAACTTCAGCTTTTTAAGCATTATTGGTTGGGGTATAGACTGGGATTACTGTGATATTGAATGATTTGCCTTGGAAATGAACAGAGATCATTCTGTCCTTTTTGAGCTTGCACCCAAGTACCGCATGGAGGATTCTTTGGTTGACTATGAGGGCTATTCCATTTCTTCTAAGGGATTCTTGCCCACAGTAGTAGATATAATGGTCATCTGAGGGATTCTTGTCCACAGTAGTAGATATATTGGTCATCTGAGTTAAGTTCACCCATTCCAGTCCATTTTAGTTCGCTGATTCCTAAAATGTCGATGTTCACTCTTGCCATCTCCTGTTTGACCACTTGCGACTTGCCTTGATTCATGGACCTAACATTCCAGGTTTCTATGCAATATTGCTCTTTACAGCATCAGACTTTACTTCCATCACCAGTCACATCCACAACTGGGTGTTGTTTTTGCTTTGGCTCAATCCCTTCATTCTTTCTGGAGTTATTTCTCCAGTAGCATGTTGTGCACCTACCGACCTGGGGAGTTTATCTTTCAGTGTCCTATCTTTTTGCCTTTTTATACTGTTCATGGGGTTCTCAAGGCAAGAACACTGAAGTGGTTTGCCATTCCCTTCTCCACTGGACCATGTTTTGTCAGAATTCTCCACCATAACCCTTCCATCTTGGGTGGCCCTACATGGTATGGCTCATAGTTTCATTGAGTTAGACAAGCTGTGGCCCATGTGATCAGACTGGTTAGTTTTCTGTGATTGTGGTTTTCAGTCTGTCTGCCCTCTGATGGAGAAGGCTAAGAGGCTTATGGAAGCTTCCTGATGGGAGAGATTGACTGAGGGTGAAACTGGGTCTTATTCTGATGGGTGGGGCCATGCTCAGTAAATGTTTAATCCAATTTTCTGTTAATGGGTGGGGCTGTAATGGTTGTCTGAGGAGGCCTTACAAATAGCTGAGAAAAGAAGAGAAGCTAAAGGCAAGGGAGAAAAGGAAATACATACCCATTTGAATGCAGAGTTCCAAAGAATAGCAAGGAGAGATAAGAAAGCCTTCCTCAGTGACCAATGCAAAGGAATAGAGGAAAACAATAGAATGAGAAAGAGTAGAGATCTCTTCAAGAAAATTAGAGATACCAAGGGAACATTTCATGCAAAGATGGGCCCAATAAAAGACAGAAATGGTATGGACCCAACAAAAGCAGCAGATATTAAGAAGAGGTGGCAAGAATACACAGAACTATACAAAAAAGATCTTCACGACCCAGATAATCACGATGGTATGTTCACTCACCTAGAGCCACACATCCTGGAATGCGAAGTTAAGTGGACCTTAAGAAGCATCACTACGGAAAAAAAAAAATAAAAAAAAAGCATCACTCCGAACAAAGCTAGTGGAAGTGATGGAATTCCAGTTAAGCTATTTCAAATCCTGAAAGATGATGCTGTGAAAGTGCTGCACCCAATATGCCAGCAACTTTGGAAAGCTCAGCAGTGGCCACAGGACTGGAAAAGGTCAGTTTTCATTCCAATCCCAAAGAAAGGCAATGCCAAAGAATGTTCAAACTACCACACAGTTGCACTCATCTAGCAAAGTAATGCTCAAAATTCTCCAAGCCAGGTTTCAATAGTACGTGAACTGTGAAATTCCAGATGTTCAAGCTGGATTTAGAAAAGGCAAAGGAACCAGAGATCAAATTGCCAACATCCATTGGATCATAGAAAAAGCAAGAGAGTTCCAGAAAAACATCTCTTTCTGCTTTATTGACTATGCCAGAGGCTTTGACTATGTGAATCACAACAAGTTGTGGAAAATTCTTCAAGAGATTGGAATACCAGACCATCTGATCTCCCTCCTGAGAAATCTGTATGCAGGTCAGGAAGCAACAGTTAGAACTGAACATGGAACAACAGACTGGTTCCAAGTCAGGAAAGGAGTGTATCAAGGCTGTATATTCTCACCTTGCTTATTTAATTTATATGCAGAGTACGTAATGAGAAATGCTGGGCTGGATGAAGCACAAGCTGGAATCAAGATTGCTCGGAGAAATATCAATAACCTCAGATATGCAGATGACACAACCCTTATGGCAGAAAGTGAAGAACTAAAGAGTCTCTTGATGAAAGTGAAAGAGGAGAGTGAAAAATTGGCTTAAAACTCAACATTCAGAAAACTAAGATCATGGCATCTGGTCCCATCACTTCATGGCAAATAGATGGGGAAACAATGGAAACAATGGCAGACTTTGCTTTATTGGGCTCCAAAATCACTGCAGATGGTGACTGCAGCCATGCAATTAAAAGACTTGGAATTAGGAAGACTTCCAAGCTTGCTCCCTGAAAGGAAAGTTAGGACCAACCTAGACAACATATTAAAAAGCGGAGACATTACTTTGCCAACAAAGTTCCATCTAGTCAAGGCTATGGTTTTTCCAGTAGTCATGCATGGATGTGAGAGTTGGATGATAAAGAAAGCTGAGCACCGAAGAATTGATGCTTTTGGACTATGGTGTTGGAGAAGACTCTTGAGAGTTCCCTGGACTGCAAGGAGATTCAACCAATCTATCCTAAATGAAATCAGTCCTGAATATTCATTGGAAGGACTGATGTTGAAGCTGAAACTCCAATCCTTTGGCCACCTGATGTGAAGAACTGACTCACTGGAAAAGACCCTGATGCTGAGAAAGATTGAAGGCAGGAGGAGAAGGGGACGACAGAGGATCAGATGGTTGGATGGCAACACCAGCGTTATGGACATGAATTTGAGTAAACTCCGGGAGTTGGTGATGGACAGGTAGGCCTGACATGCTGCATTCCATGGGGTTACAGAGCCAGACATGATTGAGTGACTGAACTGAACTCAACTGAGAGTTGCCTTACCTTACTGCTATAGCTAGAAAGTGAAAGTTGTTCAGTCATGTCCAACTCTTTGCGGCCCCATGGACTGTAACCCACAAGGCTCCTCTCTCCGTGGGAGTCTCCAGGCAAGAATACTGGATTAGGTTGCCATTCCTTCTCCAGTGGATCTTCCTGACCCAGGGATTGAACCTTGTTCTCCTGCATTGCAGGGAGATCCTTTACTTGCTGCTGCTACTGCTACTGCTAAGTCACTTCAGTCGTGTCTGACTCTATGCGACCCCATAGACGGCAGCCCACCAGGCTCCCCAGTCCCTGGGATTTTCCAGGCAAGAACACTGGAGTGGGTTGCCATTTCCTTCTCCGATACGTGAAAGTGAAAAGTCAAACTGAAGTCGCTCAGTCGTGCCCAACTCTTAGCGATCCCATGGACTGCAGCCTACCAGGCTCGTTGGTCCATGGGATTTTCCAGGCAAGAGTACTGGAGTGGGTTGCCGTTGCCTTCTCTGCCTTTACTTGCTAGGCATTTTTCAAATATCTACAGAGAAAAGTGATGCATTAAGAAATACCAAAGGCTTCAGAAGTTCGCTGATGTTCTTGGATGGACCCTATATGTTTAGACCACTCTTACTCCAGAATTGTTATTTTATTTACTTTTATGAACTAGAACTCAGTAAAGTCAAAATCAAGGAAAATGATGAACTAAGAAGGAATCCGAGCTGATTTTCAAGTCATAAGTCTGTGGAAGAGAATGATGGAAAAGTAGAAATAGTTATGTGTTGTTCTTGTGTTCCTTTGCTCTAGTCACACCCTGTGAAGGTAGGAAAGCCTGTCAGGAATGATGAGTCCTTGTTAATGTCTTTTTTTTTTTTTTTTTTGTATATGCTACTACAAACTAGCACCAAAAATGATATCATGAGAAGTAGCAAAGGAAAGTATATGTGTGGTTAGTTGTGTCCAACCCTTTAGGCTGTAGTCCTCAGGCTTCTCTGTCTATGGTGCTTTTCAGGCAAGAATACTGGAGTGGGTTGCCGTTTCTTTCTCCAGGGGATCTTTCTGATCCAGGGATCGAATCAGTGTCTCCTGCGTCTCCTGCACTGCAGATGAATTCTTTACCTGCTAAGCTACTGGGGAAGCTCAAAAGAAAGTATATAAAGTATATATTATACTAATATCAACTAAGTTCTAGGGCTCAGAGTTCATTTCTAATTTATGCAAATAAAGAAAATATATAAGATTAATTCAATAAGCTTTGTGTTCTTTTAATTTATTATTTTTTCTGTCAAAATATTACATCTTTGAATCTGTTCTCAAAGGTAGTTATACAGTAATGTAATAAAGGCACAAATATCTAAAACTGATGAAGTCTCAAATAATCACTTCAAAATTTAAAAATCAAAAGTGAGAAAAATTTCAAGTAATTCCAAGTCAATTTACATTTTTAAATAGAATTTTAACTTCAGAGATTCCCGATGATGTATATGCCTACATCTGTGATTTTGTTTTGTACATCTGAAGGGACTCAACTTTTCAGCCATCTAAATTGTAATAGATCACATAGAATTTTGGAAAGATAGAAGATTTGAAGGTTTGAGTCTTGATTTTGTGCTTTTGCTCAACTCATTTCTAATTATCAATACATTATCTTAGGTTCTTTGAGCATTAGATCTTAATCTATGATACTACTACCATCTTGTGTGTGTGTATGTTTTAGTCACTTAGTCATGTCCAACTCTGTGACCCCATGGACTGTACCTGCCAGGCTCCTCTGTCCATGGAATTCTTCAGGCAAGAATACTGGAGTGGGGTGCCATTTCCTTCTCCAACTAACATCATAGTAGTTAACAAATGCTAAGGGATAAGTGGGGCTTCCCTGGTAGTTCAGACCGTAAAGCGTCTGGCTGCAATGCGGGAGACCCAGGTTCCATCCCTAAGTCAGGAATATCCCCTGGAGAAGGAAATGGCAACCCACTCCAGTACTCTTGCCTGGAAAAATCGCATGGACCGAGGAGCCTGGTAGGCTACAGTCCATGGGGTCGCAAAGAGTCGGATAGGACTGAGCGACTTTACTTCAAGGGATAAATATGTGAATGCATTGTTCTGAGAAATGTACATGTTTTAATCCATTTAATTCTCATATTAATTAGTCTGTGAGATACATACTGTTATTATCCTATTTTACAGATGGGGAAATTGAGACATATAGAACAGCAAATAAATAGGATCAAAAAGTTAGTAAATAGTGGAGCTAAGACATACCCAGGCTGGTCAACCTTAACCTAACAAATTTACTTTAAATAGTGCATAGTAATAATACTTAATTCATAGTATTATCCTACATATCAAATCAGGTAAAGTAGGAAAATGTTCATTGCCTGTGAGATGTGATCATTGATTTAAAATGTTGGTTAAATTACACTTTGCACAAAAGATTGTCCTGAATGAAGTCTAATTTTAAACATGATTACTATATTTAAAGGTTTACACACATTTGCATAAAGATTGTAAAAACCATTACATACTTCTACTTAATTTCTCCCCATATACAGAACTGTGATATATGTCCTGCTGATTTATGGGACAGTCTAAAGTCATTAGACACCCAGCTGTGACTTGGTATGCAATATATAGTTAAGATAAATCATTGAGATACATTTGCAAGTAACCAACATAGATTTGTCACAGTGCAAAACATTCTTATGTAAGCTAACAATAAATATGAAATTCAATGTTTAAACTACTTTTTATAAGTAGGCAGTAATTTGACTTTTATTTCTGATTTTCTTCTTTCTAAATTGACACATTGGAAGTTTGAGATGGCTTACATGTATCTGAATATTCTGTGGCCAAAAAGTGAGAACTTATTTAAAATTGCTATTTTCACCTCTCCTCTTAAATAAAAAAAAAAAAGTGACACAGCAGAAGGAAGTCATAGGTGCACATATGATTTTCATATCAATATTTCATATTTGCGGAGAAGGCAATGGCACCCCACTCCAGTACTCTTGCCTGGAAAATCCCATGGATGGAGGAGCCTGGTAGGCTGCAGTTCATGAGGTCGCTAACAGTCAGACACGACTCAGCGACTTCACTTTCACTTTTTACTTTCATGCATTGGAGAAGGAAATGGAAACCCACTCCAGTGTTCTTGCCTGGAGAATCCCAGGGACAGAGGAGCCTGGTAGGAGGCCGTCTATGGGGTCGCACAGAGTCTGACACGACTGAAGCGACTTAGCAGCAGCAGCAGTAGCAGCATTCCATATTTGAAATATGAAAATTTTTATATGAAGATTTTGTATTTCCTATTTAATAAAAATAAATTTCAACTTTAATCATTTTAGAGCTTTTTAGTTTCAAATCAGTTCTAGATAATGTGCAATTCTTGATTTTCATTTTTTCTGTCTCATTCCCCCAACATGGGAAAAAAACAAAAAGTGAATTTTCAGATAATTTTTATTGTTTTGTAATTTGATAGAGAATGAATATGTTTTTTTTTTAATCATTATTGCTGTATCTTTCATTGTTATCCATTTATTTCATAAATTATTCTCCAACTTATTAAGGGCAAATGATGGCATCAGTTCAGTTCAGTCGCTCAGTCCTGTCTGACTCTTTGTGACCCCCTAAATCGCAGCACGCCAGGCCTCCCTGTCCATCACCAACTCCTAGAGTTCACTCAAACTCACATCCATCGAGTAGGTGATGCCATCCAGCCATCTCATCCTCTGTCGTCCCCTTCTCCTTCTGCCCCCAATCCCTCCCAGCATCAGGGTCTTTTCCAATGAGTCAACTCTTCGCATGAGGTGGCCAAAGTATTGGAGTTTCAGCTTCAGCATCAGTCCTTCCAGTGAACACCCAGGACTGATCTCCTTTCATACAATTCCAATACTTTCTTCTCCCCTGCTGTTTTTTTCTTTTTCTTTTTGTTTAAGTAACACTGTCCCTCTAACACATAATGTAATTTAGTTACTTTGTTGATGTTATGCTCCTTGTTGTTTGTTGTGGCAGTGGTGATGCTTATATTTCTACTTCCACTAGAATATAAGCTCTATAATAGTAGATTTTTGTTTATTTATATGGTTATGTTATTAGTATATGGTCTAATGCTAAGCTCACAGAAGTCACTCATTCGTGTTGTTAAGTGAATGGATGGTTGGTGGGTAGATGGACAGATGCATGTATACATCCATCAACTTAAAGATGCCCCTCACATTAGTTGTAAATAGACACATTTTATTACAGTTTAGTAAATCAATCAAGTAAAAGTTACATACCTTTAACCATAATGTCACTATGAAATGTCACTTCACAAAGTTATTGAATCTGATAGCAATTTTTATGGTTTGGGGACAAAATAGAGTTGAAATAAAATATAGCACGTGCTTAATTGCTCAGTCATGTCCAATTCTCTGTGACCCCGTGGACTGTAGCCCTCCAGGCTCTTCTGTTCATGGGATTCTCCAGGCAAGAATACTGGAGTGGATTGCCATTTCCTTCTCCAAGGGATCTTCCCAACCCAAGGATCGAACCCACATCTTATCTCTTGTGGCAGATTCTTTACCTGCTGAGCCATCGGGGAAGCCCAATAAAATATAGATTGTTGTCTAAATCCCCTGATATTATTTCTAGATTATCCTTCCTTTATAGTTGCAACTCAGTTCTGAAAGGTTTGATTGCAATAGCTAATCAGATAAGTATTACTTTACTTAAGGATAAGGAAAGTCAGTCTTGTAATAGCTTCTGCAGAAAAAGGCATATTTAGCCAGAGACTCAATATAGCTTCTTTCTCAGTTGACTGCACAGCATCATAGATTTCATTAAGCTCCTGGTAAGTATATTTATTTTTTTTAAGTTGCAGTTCAGAGCTAACCTCACAAAAAGATAGTTATGGTATGTCTTCAGAATTTTTAATACATTTGTTTCATATGTTTTACTAATAAGTTTCCAAAGTATCAGGACTAAAAAATGAGAGAACTCCCAGAAAGTACCTTCACAGATCCTGTCAGCACCCTTTCCTCACATGTGATCTGAAGAGTCTTTCCTTCCACTTGTGATCACCCAACTTTGGCTACTGTAACTGGTTCATAAGCTGATAAAAGACATGCTAGGTTAATGAGCTGAGTCCTTTGAGACTTTTTAAGAATGGTCCAAGAGAATAGAGTGTTACCCTATTTTCAATATGATCCCTATAAGTTTTGTCATGAAAAACAAGAGTGGAATCAACATACAGAAATACTAGGGTGGAGTATACTTAAAATATATTTACAGAAAATTGAATAGTTGTTGTAAGGCATACATGTAAATCTTTTACTCAAAGTTTATTACTGTCTATTTTCCACCCAGAAATTTGAAACTAGATTACCTAAACAAAGCAAAAGCCCAATTAATTGATAATATTAACTTGAGAATGGGCAGTGTCTTCCATCTTATTCACAATGCATTCCTGGTTCTTAGCATCTTGCCTGGCTCATAGTAGCATATTAACACAGATCTGTTCAAATAATGCATACTTGAAAAGATGAATCCAGAAGTGAAAAGGAAGTAGAATAGTTATAAATTCAACATCATAGCTGTAAAGCCTATAATCTAGTTAATATAGGCAATCTACCTGCCTTCCCCATAACACTAAAGACTCAACCAAATCACAAATGGGCTTTCCAGGTGGTGTTATTGTAAAGAATCTGCCTACAAATGCAGAAGATGCAAGAGACACAAGTTTGACCCCTGGGTCAGGAAGATCCCCTGGAGAAGGAAATGGCAACTTGCTCCAGTATTCTTGCCTGGAGTATTCCATGAACAGAGGAGCCTGATGGGCTACAGTCCATGGGGCCAGAGAATCAGACATGACTGAGTGACCAAGCACAAATCACAAATATAAAGAAAAGAAATCCAAATATAAAAAAATTACAAATTCAAATTTGTTGAAACATTTGACAAACCAAATTGTACTATTAAAACTATTTTAAAAGTTTGTCGGCAATTTTTAGAATAGAACTTTCCTTTCTAACCAAAGAGATTATGTTTCATATGGGGCACTGGTCTTATCCTATCAAGTTGCAAAATCAGTATGTTTTTAATCTAAAGGATAGTAAATAAATTCATTTAAAGAAATAGTTGTAGAATATTAGATCTTTTACAAAGAAAAATGACATTCTTCTTGGTTTTTATAAATGTGAACAATCTCCACTACCTCATGAAACTCATCTCTATCAATTTCAACACACAATTAACATTTTAGAAATACTTTTTGATACTTATAGCCAGATAGAAATATAGAAATAGTCATAGTACTTCTCAACAAACTCTTTTTGGGAGGAAAAATTGATTTTCTTTCCATTGCTTTGGCAACATCAGTGCACTTGCATGCACTTAAATCTCTTATTTCCTCCAGGTTCTCAGTGTGAGTGTGTCAGACAAAAAAATCTTTTATATATTTTTTAGTATCAAAACATTTCATGTTACCACTGTGACATTTCCAATTCTTCTTTTGAGCTTGTGTTCAGTGCTGAGGATGAATGAAGATGGCTGTTGAAGTTTAAACACCCTATCTTCCTTGTATAATTTCCAGTGTGGCTCTAGGTCCAAATTGCAAAGTGTCACAAATAATCTGAATCTGGTTTATTCATGTTCAGGCAACTGTGTACAAACAATGCTAGAAAATTGAACTGGTTACAGCTATATGAGCCCTATTTTATGCTGCTATGTTACAGATAATTTCAAACTAAAATGAACATGATTATATTTTGATGAGAATAAATCTTTCTCAGTTTGTCTCCTTTGAGTTACTATATGATATAGGAATTGATGATTTATTGTCAAGAGATGAATATGGCCCTTAAGAGAGTCACTAAAACTGTTCTTCTAAAATCACAGAAAGGTTGGGAAAGATTATTGTGTCCTTAGAATTTACAGATGTTGCATAATGCACACATGCTGATATACATATATATACACAACCAATTGTGTGTATATACTTAACTGGAACAACTGATACATTCTCATTGTTGGCAGTCTCTGTTAAAGAGTTTTTCCAATGTTCCTATCATATTTCAGAATATCCTGCAAATATATTCTACATATAACTCTAGATAAAACAATTTAAAGCATTACATTCCATTTGTGTATTAATTCACTTTACATTTGTAAACAAATAATACTGGGATTAGGAGACACTATGTTATGGAGACAAATGTCAAAATACCCTGTTTTTAGTTTTCCAGGGGATCTTCCCGACCCAGGGGTCAAACTCAGGTCTCCTGCATTGCATGCAGAGTCTTTACCATCTGAGCCACCCTTAGGCTCATGTTATGGTGACAAATGTCAAAAGATCCTGATTTTAGTTCTGACCTTCTTATCAGTTATGCTACCTTTAGTAGATTAGTTATAAAAATCCCTGTTCTACAGTTTCCTAACCTATAGACTGAGCATGCTATTATTTGTTCTATCTGACAGAACATTTGGGAACATTACATTAATGGTTTTATAAAAATTTTGAAAAAAATTAAATCATATGAACATAAATAATATTATTAAATCATATAATAAAACAAATGATACAGCAGGAACAATAAATTCTTTATTCTATACATTCTGTTGAACAAATTTCAGTAATTTCTTGAATATTTTTGCTATATATATACATTTTGCTTAGTTTGATTTCCTACATATTTAGTTTAATTCAACAAATATTAATTGAGCACCTAATATATGTCAATTCCTGAAACTGGCATTGCAAGGAACATAAAATGAACAAAATATAATTCCTGCTCTTAAGGAGCTTACAGTCTTTATTCAGGAAATAAGACAGGGGCTTGATTGTTATAATGTAAAGCAAAATATCTATTCCATAAAAGAAATGCCAAAAGATGTTATGAATTTCAAGAAAGATATCAAGTAAAAAGGTAGCATTTGACATGAATGTTCAAGAATGGGTAGAACTTTCCCCTCCCTACCACTCCTCACTCCCAACTCCCAAGACCATAAGCTAGAAGTCACTTAAGTCAAGTGGGATAGTAAGATAAAACTCAAAGAATTTAGAGAGGATGAATATGTTCTAGGAAATGTATGCTCTCTAGTAAAATTTCAACATATAGAAATCTGGCAAGATGTATTAGAAACATTTAAGAAGAGTTGTGGGTATACACTTAGGCATTTGTACCTTAGTTAGTATATAAAAGGTAGACACTAAGAATCCATGAGGAGGGGACCAATACACAAAGGCTCCACACTCTTCTAAAGCAGTGGGAGTCTAGGAAGACCAACTTGACATAGTTACGGTGAGGAATTTGGGAACAGGGTGCCTAAGGACAATGACATGATTTAGGATGCTATTACACTGTCTATACAGGAGAAAAGTCATTTTTGGTGAGAGTAGAATGGAGGTTAAAAAGAGTTAAAGATGACAGAAATGAGAAAGCAAGACTGATTAAATTTAAGACACAAGGTAAATGGAGACAGACAACTCTCCAGGTTTTGAACACAGTTTAACATGGTTCATTGGAAAATGATAGAACAACGGTGGTCAAATTAATGAGATGGATAAGTCAAAAGAAGAACTGAGAATTCAGGAGACAGATTTGGTTTTCAGGGATTAGAATGTTTGAGGGGATTATTGGTTTGGACTATAGAGATAATATTCAGCCTAAATCTTGAATCTATATAAAATATGTGGGCTTACAGAATGATGTCAATTTGGACATCATCCATTGAAGAGTTCTTCTGGTAGTGGATGGGATGGGACTAACAAAAACAAATTTAGACCACTGGAAAATATTTACACTTGAAGATAGAAGAAGAAACAGGTGGCATGCAGGTGTTAGTTTCCAAAGCAAGCAGGAAAAGCCTGCCAATATGATAACATGCAACAATGTTGGGTATTTTAAAAAGTTGGTAATTTTATAAGTGTGATAAGAATTTATCAAAAAGTAAAGAGAATGGATTTAGGGGGAATGTCTTTGGATGTGGCTTCTGAATGATCAGAGTGGGGAGAATATATTCATTCATCAATGCCTTACAAATATTTGACATCTTGTTCTGAATGTTTAAAAGATGGTAAGGAAAATAAGCATGTTTCCTCTGGCTTCATAGAACTTACAGTAAAGTAAGGGAATTCATAATAATCAATGCACAGATATTCAATTAAACATTTGAGAAATGTTTTAAGGCAAGATAGTGGGAATATATAATAGAAGAAACTGATTTGGTCTAAATGATAACGACAGGATTCCCAGAGGAATTCTTGTGTAAGCTGAGATGGAGAACAAACTGGGCAAAGGGGAACGAGGGCTGAGAGGATCTGAAACATGGGAAAGTAAGCAAAAGGCCCTAAGTGTGGAGGCAGCACTGGAGAAACTGAAGAAATGATGTGTCTGAAGCACCGTGGGCAAGTGTGAGAGTGGTTAATCATTCATTCCTTCATCTTAATTTATGAATGCCAATACATTGAGGGCTTCCCAGGTGGCGCTAGTGGTAAAGAACCTGCCTGTTAATGCAGGAGCCATAAGAGATGTGGGTTTGATCCCTGGGTGGGGAAGATCCCCTGGAGAAGAGCATGGCAACACACTCCAGTATTCTTGCCTGGAGAACTCCATGGACAGAGCAGCCTGGTGGGCTCCTGTCTATAGGGTGGCAAAGGGTCAGACATGACTGAAAGAAGTTCATACATCACAATGACAGAATGCATAATATGACAGGTATTGGGAAGTACCAGTGCCTAATGAACAAGTGAGGTGAGGCTGCTGCTGCTAAATCACTTCAGTCGTGTTTGAATCTGTGCGACCCCATAGATGGCAGCCCACCAGGCTCCTTGGGATTCTCCAGGCAAGAACACTGGAGTCAGCTGCCATTTACTTCTCCAATCAATGCATGCAAGTGAAAAGTGAAAGTGAAGTCGCTCAGTCATGTCCGACTCTTCGCGACCCCATGGACTGCGGCCCACCAGTCTCCTCCATCCATGGGATTTTCCAGGCAAGAGTACTGGAGTGGGCTGCCATTGCCTTCTCCAAGGTGAGGCTAGATTGGTGAAAAGAAGCCAGATCATACAGATCTTTCTTATGCTACTTTAAAGAATTCATTTTTCCTTGGCAAGCAATGGGAAGCCATTCAAAATGTTCAAGAAGAGGAGTGAACTTATATTTTTATTTTAAAATGTATTTTTACCTAAGCTACAGGGTGAAGAATGAGTGTCAGATGCAGAAATCCACAATAAGAGGCGAATGCAGTATCCCAGTGAGAATTCAGAGGCACTCTGTCTAGGGCAGTGACATCAGAGATGGTGCAAGAAGACAGATTCGGAATTTATTTAGAGGCACAATCAAGGCATGGTGATGGATTGGATACAGGGGTGAAGAAAAAGGAGGCATCAAGGATAATTCCCAGGTTTCTGGTTTACTTTTAATGACTGTTAGTGCTATTCTAGGTATAAGGAAAACTTAAGAAGTGATGGGTGGTGACCAAGGTAAAACAAGGTTTTGAAATTTTTATTCTATTACTGTGATGATGAAAATCATCAATTTAGCCACACAATCAAAGTCCTATCTCTGACCAGTACCAAGTGTTTGTTTGACTGAGACTATCAGTGTGTATCCATAGTGTTCATCTCTCTATGCACAGCTAATTAGGGGTTTTTGAATCTGCAGGACTGGCCTTATTAGCACAAGCCCCAATCAACAGAGCTAACCAGGACAGAAATATAAAAAGAAATGCACTCTTTGTGATGGAGACTACTTCCATGTGCAGGACACTATTTTCCAGAACAAATAAATATAGTAGAGAGATTATAATTGAGATCAACAAATAATTAAGTGTACAGGAGGGAAGAGAAAAAAATAGTCTCAAGGAACTTGTATATTATACTCTAAAACAGGAATTTTCCATTTCCTCCTGGCATGCAAACTCTTTATTGTTATTCATAATCAATGCACATGTTATCATTTTCATTAACTTATAAGCAAGGTTTTCACTTTTTTTTTCAATTAATTTTTCAGTCTAAACTTTGAATGAAGTATGCTGCATTAAGTAGATGATATTTTGACTCTACAATATTATCCAATTTCCCCAGGCAACATTCAGTGATATTTTGGCCTGGTAATTATCCTGTCTTCACTATGCCAGCACATGGTGTTTCTCCTCACTCTCTTTTGCCTCCATGTAGAATGCCTAAAGCTATATTTTATTAGGCCATCTAAATCTAGAAAAGATCCAATTTTGAAAAAGGAAAAAAAAAAATCTTTCCCTATGCTGAGTCATTTTCCTCCTTTTGTCTCCCCAGGATTTTTTGTTACATTTTTTTGTTTTGTTTTTTTTCAGACTACAGAATTAGCATATGTTTAACGTCCAAAAAATTGAGAACCCAGGAATGAAATGAAATAGAATATCAAACTTTGCTAAACAAAACCTACCAGACAGGAAGAATGTTAGGAATTTGAGAGATATATATTTTTATAAATATATCAAACTATGTGTGATATTATGTAAGGTTTTAATCCAACAAAATATAGTAAATATAATTATGTTATATGAAATTCAAGCCCATTTAAAAAAAGAGATTTCTGCTTCTTTCTCCTACAAATAATTGTCTTAGTCTGGTTCTTTCAGAAGCAGGCCTTAAGACAAGGTTTAGTGCAATATTTTATCTGGAAGGTGATTCCAAGAAATTCTAGTAGGGATATGAGGAAGTAATAAAGGGAAGGAAAGGCAATCAATAAAAAAATTTCTCTTATTGAAGGAACACTGTTGTTAATGAATTTAGTCCTATTGGAATTCTGGAAATCTGTAGAACAGGCATCCTGTCGTTACTCTTCCTTGGGGCTAGGACATTGTGCATTGGCTGAGGATTGCTGGTGCAGAGCAATGGAAGGGTTGGTTGTGGTGGTGGTACTTCCTGGAACTTTTGAACAATAGTGCATGGTTAGATCTCAGCTCCCGAAGAAATCTCCCATACAATTGGCAGTCTTGGGAAGAGCACAACCAAGTTTTATTCAACATTCCCTACTGATAGGCATTTATATTGTTTCACGTTTTCTCACTGTTATAAGTGGCCACAATAACCTAATACATGACTATTTGCCAGGCTGTCTGACTTTCATTACACAATTTCTATAAATGAAATTAAGGAAGAATTAAAAAAAAAATGAAACCACTAATCTTTGGGTATGTTTTGAGATGAAGAGACATGACTTTCTTCTCTTTATATGGTTGTATCATATAACTTTAAATGTAACATTCAAAATTTTGATTTAATATCTAAAATATCGAAATTGTTAACTTCCTTTATTGCTTTAACATCTCCCACCATTGCTATGAGAAAATATTAGTATTTTTGGACTAAAATAAATGTACCTAACATTATAACAGGACTCTTAAAATGTATCCGATTTTCCATCGTAGGATAAAGACAACATTGCTTTTAAAAAGCAGAGAGAAAATCTTTAATATCTAGCAATAGACAAAGAATTCTTAGACAACACCACAAGCATGACCCACAAAAGGAAAAAATAAGTTGGACTTCGTCAAGACTAAAACCTTTGATCTGCAAAATACCATGTGAAGAGGATGGCAAGACAAGGTGTATGTTGGGAGGAACTACTTAAAAGTCACATATCTGGCAAATGACTTTCATACAGAATATAAAAAGAGCTCTAAAAATTCACCTATTTAAAAATAGAATTAGAAAACAGCTAAACATTTCACAAAAGAGGATATTCAGATGGCAAATGAAAAGGTGCTCAACTTCATTAGACGTTAGGAAAATGCGAAACCTCAATGTGATAGCATGACACCTCAGTCAGGAAAGTTGAAGTAAAAAAAAAGTGGTGACACTAAATTTGGTGAGAATGCATGGAAATCAGATCATTCACACATTGCTGGTGGGAATGGAAGCTGGTGCGATCACTCTGGGAAACAACTTGACAGCTTCTTATAAAGCTAAACATACAACTACCATGCCACCCAGCAGTAGCACTCCTGAACATGTATCTTGGGAATGGAAACTTCCATTCACCAGACAATGTATACATGAATGTTCATAGCAGCTTTGTCTGTAATAATTCAACACTGGAAAGAACCCAGATGTCCCTCAATGGGTGAATGGTCACACAAACTGTAGGTACGTTCATGCTTCACAATACTGCTCTGCAATATAAACGTGCAAACTGCTGATACATGCTGCAATGTGGATAATTCTCCAGAGAATTAAGCTGAATGCAAAAAGATATTGCACTTATATAGTGCAAACTTAATATACTCCAAATTTATATAGTGTGTGATAGCATCTATATAACATTCCTGAAATGACAAAATTGTGGAAATGAAGAGCAAATTAACTGTTGTCAGGATTATAGGATGAATTGGAGGAGGGAGGCAGAAGGGAAGTGAATGTGGTTATAAAAATACAACACTATAGGGGTTCCTATGGTGACAGAAATGTGTATCTTGTCTGTGGTGGTGAATACATGAACCTACAAATGTAATAAAAATACACAGAACTAAATATACACATACAAATACACGATGTTATCACTGGGGAAACAGGATCTCCCTATATTATCTCTTGCAACTACATGTGAATCTATAATTATCTCAAAATAAAAGTTTATTTTAAAAAGTGAACAGCATCCCTGTCTAGAATATAAACACATATGCAAATATGAGTGGTTACCTTTGAAGGATGCCAAACTTGTACTTATTTACTATTGTCTAATTTTTCTAACAATTGTTTGTATCCTAAAATGAGCATAGCTACTCAAAAATTTTATATTATAAAGTAATGCCATGGGACTTACTTCATTTGAGGGGCTAATATACTTCATGCCAGATAAATAAGAACATTAAAATACTATAGAACATTCTTCCCTGGCCATCTCCAAGATAAGGAAAAGGAAATACGGATTAGCCATGAAAAGAAGTTTTAAAGAACTTAATTTGAAAGATCTTCCTTTATTAAGCCAATATCTAAAAAAAAAAACAAAAAAACAAAAAAACAAAAAACCACTTTTTGCCACATTCTTAGGCTGCATTGCCTCATTTACTCATCCCGGTGTTATGAAGTAAGTACTGTTATTATTATCCTGTTTTTGCAGATGAGCAAGAAATTATTTTGGAGCTCCCCTGGTGGCTCAGCTGGTAAAGAATCTGCTTGCAATGCGGGAGACTTGGGTTTGATTCCTGGTTGTGGAAGATTTGCTGGAGAAGGGATAGGCTACTCACTCCAGTATTCTTGGGCTTCCCTTGTGGCTCAGCTGGTAAAGAATCTGCCTGCAATGCGGGAGACCTGGGTTTGATCCCTGGGTTGGGAAGATCCCCTGGAGAAGGGAAAGGCTGCCCATTCTAGTATTTTGGCCTGAAGAATTCCAGGGACCATTTAGTCAGTACATGGGGTCCTAAAGAATTGGACAGGACTGAGTGACTTTCACTTTCAAGGAATTATGTAGTGCTTGTTAAAGACCAGCAGTGTCCTATATGTTTAACGTATATTAGTTCATTAATTAGATAACCCCATTTTATCTATAAGGGAGCTGAGGGAGATGATGTAATGAAGAACCTGATTGTCTGAATCTGGACTGCTCTATGGTGTCCCCAGGAACACTAAGGCATAGGACTTTTAAACCATCTGTTCAAGGTCACATAGCTACTAGCAGTAAAAATCAGGATTTGAACTTCCATTCTTTGCGCTATACCAATCTCTATCAAATCGTGGCTGTTTTGATCACAAATGTAAGAATTTTCAAGTGGCTTGTTTAAGATCCCATGTCTTCCCCTTTCTCCAGCCCTACTGAATCAAAACCTCTGGTGCCAAGACTCTGGAATCTGTATTTTCAACAACCAGTCTAAGAGATTTTTATTCACATTTAAGGCAGAATCCAACTGCTTAATAATACACAGGACAGGTTTCTGTAAGTTTCAAATGCAATATCTAGTACATTAAAAATAATGCCATATTCCATTAATCTTAAGATTCAGTTTTTTCACAATTTAACATCTTTAAAATAGGACTGCCTGTTATAACTGATGGTGTCTTGCAATCATATTAAAGATGTGTTTTTTTCCCCTTGTTAGTGATACACAAAATAATGTTGTTTTAGATTTCATATCATATGGAGGCTCCCTGTATAATAAAATACCAAAAACATTGCTTATTAAACATTGTTATTTTCAGTCCTGGATCCCTCTGAACAGACGGCCACCTACGTGTAGTGAGACTGAGAGGCAAGATGATGGAAAGAAGACAGGACATCGTCTATCACACCTCAGTTCACACACCATGGAAAAGTCACCAATCCTCCTGGGTTAGAATAGATGAAATAATGTGTGTGAAAACACTTTGAAAATGATAAATCATATTAATGGCATATATAAATGTGTGCATATAAATGGGCTTGAAGTAAAATCATTAGAGAAAGTGAAAATAATTTGAAAATGCTCTGACACTTGTGGACAGGATAGACATTATGATTCTCAGCTTTACTCTTCTGTCTCTAAGAATATCATCCTATCAATAAAAAGTGTTCGTTCTCTTTACAACAGCCAAGACATGGAAGCAACCTAAATGCCCATCAACAGAGGAATGGATAAAGAAAATGTGGTACATATATACAATGGAATATTACTCAGCCATTAAAATGGATGAGATGCCATTGGCAGCAACATCAATGGACCTAGAGATTGTCATACTGAGTTAAGTAAGTCAGATAAGGAGAAGTATCATATGCCATCCTTTATATGCAGAATCTAAAAAAAAAAAAATGATAGAACTAAACTTACAAAAAAGAAAGAAACTCACAGACATAGAGAATGAACCTATGGTTGCTGGGGGGGAGGACGCAGGAAGGGATAGCTAGGGAGTTTGGGATGGACATGTACACGTTGCTATATTTAAAATGGATAAGCAACAAGGACCTACTGTGTAGCACAAGGAACTCTGCTGAATGCTATGCGACAGCCTGGATGGGAGGGCACTTTGGGGGAGAATGGGTACGTGTATATGTATGGCTGAGCCCCTTCATTGTTCACCTGAAAGGATCACAACATTGTTAACTGGCTATACTCCAATACAAAATAAAAAGTTAAAAAAAATAAAGTTTTTAAAAGTGTTCATTAATGCTTTGATATTCTAGGAAATTAAATGTCTTATGCACCTTATGTCATTTGAGCTTTCCTGCAGTCCTATGATATTATCCCTATTTTACAGAAGAGGAAACTGAGTTGTTAGGGACATTAAATATTAACTAAAATTATATAATTAAAAAATGGTGGAGAAAGAGTATGAACAGAGGCAGTCTGAAACAGAAACTAGCTTGTTGAAATACATCTTAAAGGAAAATGTACTCTACAGACTAAACTATGTACTACGAGTCCACAGAAGCAGAAAAGAGAAAGTGGACAGAGAAGCCATGTTGTAAACATAGTCACTGCAAAGGAAGGAAGAGAAAGCAAGAGGAGCATGTGGTGAATATTTGTATATATATGTATTGTAGCTCCTTTTCAGACTTACTTAATCTAAACATTTTATTTTCATTTTTTAGGTTATGCGCCTCTACAAAATACATCTGATTGTGCAATTTTCCCTTTTTCTCCTTTCTACTAGTGTGAACAATCTGGTGCAATCAATTTCATTTTAAAATGCATCCATCCGCATCTATTTGGAGAAGGCAATGGCACCCCACTCCAGTACTCTTGCCTGGAAAATCCCATGGACGGAGGAGCCTGGAAGGCTGCAGTCCATGGGGTCGCTAAGAGTCGGACACAACTGAGTGACTTCACTTTCACTTTTCACTTTCATGCATTGGAGAAGGAAATGGCAACCCACTCCAGTGTTCTTGCCTGGAGAATCCCAGGGACAGGGGAGCCTGGTGGGCTGCCATCTATGGGGTGGCACAGAGTCCGACACGACTGAAGCAACTTAGCAGCAGCAGCATCCGCATCTATTTATATCGTCCCCTCTCTGTGACCTCATTGTTTATGTTTCCATCCCAGAAGCTCTCCCACTCTGTTCTTCGAGCTCTTGCCTGTGTCTGACAGCCTGACATTCCTCTTATTTATATACTGGATAAGTAATCTGGACCTGTCCTCAGGAAAACTGTGAAATGAATGCAGTCTTTGAAATCTCACGCCTCTCCTCTCTGCATGTTTCTCCTTCCTGCTCCTTAGCCCCTTCCAGTAGGTCCAGGGTTTTCTCAGTCTATGTTGCTAGATGTTCGAAGACTGAGCTCATAAAATGTCACCCAAATAATAGGGACTAGTATGTTTTCCCAATGGGAATATTTATAGTTTGAAAGAAGACTAAATGTAGGAAGCTACACCAGGCATAAAGGACTGGGCTCCTGAGTGAGGAATCGCATGCCCTGGTGTGGGAGTTGACTCAGAATGGATACCCTTCCAGTGTCTCGAATACTCCGGTACTGCAAAAGCCTTTTGAGTACATATAACATCCCACTCTTGTATACAATACTGGCAAAAAGTAAATGAAAAAGAAAGGATGCAAGTTTATCTCATTAAAAATTATAACAGTGTACTACTTATTTTTTAATTAACTGTTTATTATCATTTTTGCCACATACTAGCACTGTACCATCTTTTATTTTGGGCTCATTGGGCTGTTGAATTGTGTCAGTTTTTGAAATTGAGACATATAATTCAAAGCAGAATCAAAATAAAATATTAAAATTAATAGACATCTCTGTTACCAATTTTGAAAATTAAATTATTTCTCATTATTTTGTTCCATGTTTAAGAATCTTGTATTTGATACCTAAAATATTATCCAGAACTAAATAAATATCTTAGTTTTATAATTCATTATTATTCAACTCTAAAATATTTGCATACTAAAATATACTTCATTTCAAATCTAATGGATGATTGGATCCCAAGATATATATATATATATATACACACACACATACTACAGCAAACTCTAGAAAGGAGCTAAGGCTGAATTTAGCTCATGTGATCTCCTGAATGTAAAATTAAGCATAACAGTCTATAATTAATATATTTTGATTAAGAGAAGGGATTCTATGTCATATTATTCTCATGTATAAGGATAACATCTAACACAAAACATGCAGAATTAGACTCCTTTTCCTTAGTTTGTTTGTGGAAACATTAAAAAGGTTTGCCTTTTTATTAAGAAATACAATCATTTTCTTTTAAAGTAAGAAGTGCTTGAAAATTGTGTTGGAAATGGGTAAACTAATATTTCATTTGCCTCCATTCCTTATTTTTCTCAGCACCTAGGAGATGTCTTCTGTCTGTGAAATGTCACTGATTTTATAACTGAAAGTTGACATGACTGCTTATTTCCTGTGTTCATTGAATAAGTTCTATTTTAAATGTAGGTCTAAATCAAGAATTAATTTGGTAATCATTAATTCAATAACCTCTGTAGAACCTAGGTAAACTGGAAGCTCTTAAATCTGTAAAAAGACATAGTCCTTGCCATGGAGGTGGTTAACAACTTCAGCTGGGAAGCAGATGTGCCGACAACTAAAGAATAATTTAAAGAACATAAGTACCATAGGAATCAAATATGGACAAAGTCTTTAATTTGACTATTAAAACCGCTCATGAAGAATAACCAGGACTTTAATAGGCAGTTATGGAGCAATTAGGTAGTTGATTTCTGAGGATGCTTAATAGGTCTATTACTGTTAACTGTATTTCCAAAGTTTCAATGGATATAGAGCTATAACACCAAAGATGAAGGAAAAAACTAAGCTAAATAGGCAACAGGGAAATAATAATAAGCAAGTTTTAGGATTCCACTTATAGTTTGTTTCACTCCAATCATTGCCAAGCAGTGCTGTTATTTTCCCTTGGAAGACCTACATTCAGCACAGTGCCTCCATGAAATATGTGATTAAAACTTTGATCCTGGAAAACAGTAGTACTGTTAATCTGTAGTCAGTTATTTCACATACCATACAGAAACCCACAGTTACTAAATTGAGCCACCATTCTTAAATCACAGTTTATTCAGGAAAATTTTAGTGCTTACTTGTTTAACACAATCTTATAAATGATCCCTCAGAAAGGATGTAAAAATCAACACATATCTTTAATGGGCTAATTGTGCTTCACTGCAGTGTTGAGTCTATAAAAGCTATTCAATAGTGAGAGAAATGATGGCATTTTCATCTTAATTTGAAAATATAATTGCTATTCGAAATATCTTTTTGTTTCTAACCTAAGTGCTTATTAACAGCAGAAATTTCCCCAAAACACTAGAAGAGTATTTAACATAATTTCATTTATTGAAAGAAAATCCAAGGGAAGATTACATACAGCTATCTGCAACTATTAGCAGAAGGAAAATATCAAAAGGAAAAGTAAGTTAAATCTAAACTTTGAGATCTAAAATGTAACTAATATTCGATATGAATTTAACAGCATATATTTTATTGAACGTATACATTTAAATATACTGATGCCTCAAGAAATAAAAATGGTATCCTGGAAATCCAGGACAACAATTGAGAGCCATACTAAAACAAACTGAAACTAATAGGCTAATCCCTATTTCATAGAATTTCCCATCACTTTATTGAAAAATAAGATTACATTTAAACTCAATTTATGGAAAACTAGTACAATTGAAATTAAATTCATCAGTTGTAAATGTTCCTTTAAGAAAAACTATTTCAGTTTTTACCCAGAGTTTAACCCTTGCCTTATTCAAATTTTGAATTCCAATTCCTTAATTCCAATATACTCAATGTAGATTCAGAATAATGAAATCACCAATCATGATTTATTAAGCCTTATATTAATGTTAATAAAGAAGTCCATATACAAATATATGGAATATTTATCTCTCCCTAACCTAACTTTCACTTCTGTTTCCAAACAGACATGTACATATGATGGATTGATTCTGAACTGGCATATATCACATTAAAATTTCAAGTTTTTAAGTCTTAGTTTTTCTATGTAATAACATACATATTTACTTATAAATATTATGGATATCAGCAGAGAACTTTTTATACCATATTTGAAAAAAAGTTCTAATCATTCTGCAGTAGCTTTTCTAAGTAGAAGTAGAAAATGCCAGAGACATTGCTTTTTAAAAATAAGCACTAAGAAAACTAATCAAGCCAGTTAGTCACAAAGGGAGCATTGTAGGAAAGGAAATAACTTGGGATTGAACCCTATGATTTTATTGTTTTCACAGAAAATGCAATAACTCCTCCTTGACATCAACTACCCAGTTGCAAGAAGAGTATACCTTCTCCCTTGTTGAGATGCAGACGAAGCAATTAGTAAGAAGTAGCCATCACCCAAGAAGAAAATGAATTCAGAACAATTTTTTTCCAGTTTAAATGTCTGTTGAGAGGCTCTGATCTTTGAAAGGCACATTAAAAAAAAAAGTTTGTTGATAAAGAACATGCATTCAATAGAATCCTCTGAAGTCATTCTATCAACTCTGATTATGTAGTCTGTCAGTATCTTTCAATTCACTAATCAAAACAAACAAAAATTGATCATGAAAAACACCACAGCCAGTTTCATACAGTCTTAAGTATGGAACTAAATTAATTGTTCTTCAAATTACACATTTTGACAGATAAGTTTATTATAAAGTCTTTAAAATAAAAATGCATGTTTGGTGAAAAGTTAGTACAGTTGTCATTCATATTTTGTCATATTTTAAAATATAAAAGTAAAGAATGGTATTTTTTTTTTTTACCATTTTTAACATGATGTAACTGACCAGCTGGTTTGCAATTCTCATTATTGTAATTATCACAATTCATTGCCATGCCAAAGTCGATGCTGTGATGTAGGTGAAATGAAATACCATTAGTTTAGCCTATTACATGATATTGTGATGCACCATGCATTTTTCAAATCTCTGAAAGAAATTTAATGGCAGGCCAAACTTCTAACACATTAAGTGCTATGAATCACAGAAAAACAGAAAACATTTTAATCCAGGGGTACGTGGCATATTGTAATTCATGATAGAACTAAAATATAGGTAGCAGGAAAAAAAGAAAAAGCAGGTCTAGGTTTGTATTATAATGTATGTAAGAGAAGACTCAGATTTTTAAAAAGAATAAAATTAAAGTTATGTTATTTTTAAATAATGTGTATTCAGTAAGTAATATAAATCCTACAAATATGAAGTGGCTATTATTTCTATTGAAAAGTAATAACACTGGGCAGGATTGGAAACTTTTGGAAACTTTGGTGAGTTTCAATAACTAAGATGCCATTGTTTTTAGGATGCACTCTTATTTTATATATCACTACACAGAAATGCTGCTAGTTGTAATTAAAATATGCCTGATTGCAGAGATGTTAGAATGTGGAGAAACAAGCAGCTTTGAACTGATGAAACAGAGTAATGCTTCTTATTAATTAGGATCAACTACTGGCAGTAGATCATATGATATAATCTTTCTCCCAGGAAATTAAAAGCTCCATTGTCTAATGCCTTCCTATGAGAGAACAACAACAACAAAATACTGGCATCAATTACACTTAAAATATTATCAAAAAGGAAAAGGGGGGATACACTGGAGAGTTCAACTCATATACAAAAGTATCAGGAAAAGGAAGGGAGTTGGTAAACAGATTAAGTGCTTTAAAGTTGTCATTATTATAACTAATATTAAAGAAGGGAATACCTCACAATTTATATTTCCTGTATGCCAACCTTTTAAAAATTTCTGCATTTTTATCCATTGCCTTTCAATTAAAGCAACTAAACATTTACTCTGAGTGAAAAACATTGATTCTATGTTTGTTGGTTTATATAAGCAATCTAGAACCCATTTGAGTTATATATTTTAATTTATTACCATACCAATAAAGTTGATTGATTTGCAGTTCTGATTACTCTTTTGTTTTTGGCACTCATCTGCAATTTCTCATTTAATCAAAATTACTTTTTGGAGTACCAGCCAGTTCTCATGAACTTCTGAAGGTTTGTGTATTCTTACTGTGTGAAAGGTTATAGAAAGACTTTAGTATTTTGTGAATGTTAAGTAGTAGAACTGTATCTTTTGCTGACAGCAGTTTCTTTGTGCAGGGTGACTTTGGAGAAAAGACTTGATTCTTTTTCTGGGAAGGACATATACATATCCAAATATTCTGAATGTAGATTTTGTTTTGTTGTGATTTTTGCAAAAGCCTCACTCAAATAAAGATCAAGGAAAGAAGGCCAGGTATAATGAGTTAAGCCTCTCTTTTGATCTAGAATATTTTTATTGATATTATCAGAAATGAATATGCAGAAAATAAATCCAAAAAAATGATTCACAAATATGGGAGAGTGGAGAGAAGTGGTTAGTTGCCACATAAAATGGAAGTCAAGCTGAAGGGAGATTTAGTAAATATTAAGCTAAGTGCCTCAAATATTGTTTACTTTAATTTCTTTGGTTTGATAAAATAAATAGGTGACTATAATTTTGAAATTTTTTTCAATACGCCTGATCTGTTCAAATATGTTTTTAAATTCATCTGTTTATTCTGCTTAATTTAAAGAACTTGAGTTAGCTTGATTCTATTACTACTGGAATATTCAGACTGGTCCCCTCTTTAACTATGAAAATACACATTAAATTCCAAGTTCATATTTGTTTCATATTTTACTTTCAAAAGTTTGATTTTTTTAACATGTATTACATATAAGGGAGAGTGCATCAGAGATTCCCTATCAGAATTTCTTCCGGCAGGCATTACAGTATATGAAGCACTGAAGATTTATCCCATGGTAACATAACCAGTAAATTGTATAACTAGTCTCATTTTGGTGGTAAGTGAACGTTGTTCAACAAACACACATACTGCTTTTCATACCTTACCTGGAAAGAGGCTTTATTGAACATAGCTGTAAAATTATCTTTTAAGTTGAATTACTGAATTTGCACAAACATTTCTACAGAATTTTCTTTTAAAAAAATCAAGCGTTGTCATTTTTCCACTACATTTTGTTGTGCTTTTTATATTAATATTTGCAAATGTTATAATTTAATACTTATATCCCAATTACTTGCATAATCAGTTTTTTAATCCTGGGGTGTTGAGAGAACATAATAATAATAATAGTATTCTTCTTTAGACAAAGTCTTTTTAAATGAAGTTAAAAGCTGAGATAATTTAAGGAAAAAGATCTTCAAATTTTCATAACCAACAGGTTTAAGTGAAATTTACAATGCATTGGAAAACTGGCTGGTTAAAGGTATGATTTGTCCTCAGGTAGCTCAAAATCATTTTTACAGGTTTTTGTTTTTTTGTAAAAGTGTTTTTTAATCTTGGCAAAATAATAAAATAATATTTCACAATTTGCACAGAGTCTGACTAAAGGGCAGAGGCATTTTACCCTCAGTGTTTAGAATAAAGCCAGATTTTTCAGGCCCAGTTCCACTGTAGAGTTTGTATGCACTGCATTCACAGACATTTTCTTGTTCCCTCTAAAGCTAGGGCCAATTTCATTTCAAATGGAGGTTAGAGTAAAAAATCACGCTTGTGTTTTACCACCTTCTGCGCTAATTATTATCTTAACAACCTTTTGTTCTGGTTGACCCATTTAATAACCTGGAAGAAAAAAAGTGTTGCTCCCATGTCTGGTCTCAATGGAAGTTATTTTCTAATGGACAATAAGCCAAAAGGCCATGGCTGTCTAGGAGGTCAAACAACAAATATCTCGTCTGCATGGGCTTACGCAGCAGCTTCGGTCCTTTCTTCTTCAGAAGCGGCTTTGTTGTCTTGCCTGTAATTTGCACATTTAGGCTCTGTAGTTTGTTTATAAAATAGTTTTACACAAACCACTCTTAGCAGTGCAAGCTTCTGAGTTGAAAATTATTCAGGCTTGTCTCATTGAAGGCACTTGGTTTCCATGGCAATTTATAAAAGATGGTGGTTTGGTTTCTTCGTTGGAACAGATGACTTAGTTTGGGTGTTCAAGTGGCCGCAAGCAAACTCCGATAAGCCTGTGTAATGTGTAAGCCCAGGTTTACCATCCTGGATAGTAGTGCATGCAAAAAGAGACAGCATACAGTTATCTAGCTTAGCCATGGGAGGAAAACAAATAATAATAATAAAGGTGGGGTAGGGATAAGGTGGGGAGGAAGAAGAATGTTTTAAATAATTCTGAGTTCGGGTTATTGTCAAGGAAGGGTAACAACCAAAGGTAAAAGGGCCTACGTTTATTTAATTCTCTATGCAAAACCTTCTCAAAAGGAAAATAAATGCCAGCTCTTCACGTACCCTGTTTACAGTGAGGTTTTCGTTGGCAGGCCATTAGGTTTCCATAGTAACAAGCAAACTATTCATTTGAAACAAAACCAGCCATGACTTTGTGCTTTGACAAGGATTTCTATAGCTCTTTTTTTTTTTTTTCCGAGTTCAACCAGATGACCAGATGATGCTGTATGTAATCTTTTTAGCCATAGAAGCACCTGAAGGTCTCTTCTCTACTCAGGTCAAGAGTTTCTTTTATTTGTAGTGTGGAATAAGTTATATTTCCATGATGTCTTTTTATCCCCAGTGCTTAAAAAATTTGTTTTTATTATTTTATTTTTGAGTCAGTAGTCAGTGGAGGAATCTTTGGTAGTTTGTTTTTTCAGTGTCCATTTACAAAGACTCTTTCTTCATGCTAGTGCCTGGTGAATCTTTTATAGCCTCTGCCAGGGTAAGGTCACCTTCGAGGACTTAAGATAGAGATGAGGACGATAACCGGAAAAAGCCATATATGTACTAAAATTCCAACAGCACCATCAACGGAATCTAAAGACAAGGAAACAAATGCCAAGAAACAAATGGAAAACGAGACTAAGTACCCCATGTAGCTACCAATACAACTTTAGTGAACTAACAAAACAATTTTAGTGCACAGAAGATATTTTTGGAAAACATTTGTTGTTTTGGTTTGGTTTGTTTTATTTATCAGATTCATTTCCAAGACAAGTGAAAAGGAAAATAACTTGAATATATGCCTAGAAATTTGATAAAAAACTATTTTCAGATTTTTGAATTGATATGATATGCTACAAAACCTGTTCAGAAGATATTTATATGAATTTGTGGCTTAGCTCAACCTGAGTTTTTTTGGCCACATGAAGGCATGCACACAGAGAAAATTCTCAAAAATCTAAAAGGTCAGCTTTAAAAAAAAAAGTGTTCAGAGATGTTTAAGCTTAAAGACCACTGAGAGAAAATCTACTGTATGAAAACTAGGTAGGGATTATTATGGGTAAAGGAATTAACTACTGCAAATAGTGGATTATATATATATATGATCAGTCAATTATCTGTAAATTAGGTAAATAATATTCTCCTTAGTGTAATTTTTTAAAGTGCTATGAAGTCTGTTCTAACTAAAAATTGTTACACCGATAAACCTTGAGATGCCTCCTGTAGCTGGTAATTTAAATTTCATATCCAGATGATACCTCTTAGAATGTGTAGTTTACCTAGGAGGACTAACAAGGACAAACCCAATAATTCATTAACCTGTCTTAAGTTACAAAATGGGTCTCACCTAGGAGTGAGCTGGGGTTACAGAGAGACACACAATCTCAGCTTTTGATAGCATGGCCAGAGTGCTACATTTTCTACTGGAGAGGGATTGGGAGCCTGAGCAATTAGGAAGAGGCCTTTGGTCTCCAAGCTGGTTTGCACTTAAAAATTAACATAAATTTAATATTCATCCAACAGTTTTCATCAAAATGAACTTTAAAAGTGATAGTTAAAGAGAAACAAATGTAATAGAATATTATCTCATAGCAAAGAATTTTTTTTGTTCAATTAGATTTATTTTCTCTGATTTACAGAGGGTAAATAAAGATACCACCAATAAATACAGATATCTTACTTAAAATAGTTACACATTTTTCTGGACTTAGTAGTTTAGGAGAACAAAACTGATTATGAAACTGTTCCATCATATAATAATAAAATGCCTATGGGTTTTTATGGTCATTTCATTATGGCTACATTTCTCCTTTCTCCTTTTGGAAAAGTAAATTATGTTCTCTTGCTTTCCACATTTGGAAAGTGTATTTGATTTATAATAATTTTCAGTGATTTAATTATCAAAATGTAAGATTTCTGTATAAGATGGTAACTATCTTCAGTTAATATAATGTTACTGTCATGGATCCATGTTGTGAAATTCAAAAGATATCTGTTTTCCCTCTGAGAAGAATGCTTGCTTTTCTGTGTATTTGATAAACCTACTTCATTTGGATTTAGCTACTGGTTTTCTAAAGCAAAATTACCCAGTCATAAGGAGAAATTTTTACTAAAATTGTTACTTGAAATGTTAAGTGTAATGACAAGAAGGTGAAAAAAAAATGAGGAAAATGGCTCATTGTTATACACAATTTTAATTTTTGTCTCTTAACAATATTCAAAAATGGAGTCAATTCAGTTTTTATGGGCAATCAGTGGATAGTTGTATAAATTTGACTTTCAACATACAGACTGATATAATTTCTCACCAAATATACTCAATTAACAAAGACTCTGATTTGCTCTAGACTTATATAAAGTGGATTTTCATGCTGTTTTTGTAAGTGTTAAATAATTAATAAGTTATTTGTACATATTTAGTTTAATTGATACCTCTTTAAATAACTACAAAATTAAAGATTCCAGATGGTTCTATGAAAATCCTTCAAGTGGAGGAATTTTTCATAAGAATAATTTTAAATTTCTCATCTTCACATGAATAACATAATGAGGATTTAAGAAAAAAAACAGCCCAATACATAAATGATACTTTTTGCATTATTTATAATTTTCTATATAAACCTCTTTTACTAAAAATGAATTTTTGGTGAAAAAAATACAATTTGAATATATCATTATATCATAATACTCAAACCAGAATAAACAGTGAAACCAAATTACTAAACAAGATTGTGATGCACATAGGAGATTAATCATACCAGGAAAAAAATCAGGCTACTCCATTACTTAATACATATATACTAAGACTCATCACAAGATTGAATCTGTTAAAATGGTTGGCATAAGTTAGACCTATAAAATACATTCATGAACTTGGGGGAATAAAAATAGCCATGGCTATATAAATGTAGGTTGATTATTTGGATTAGCCAGATATTTTAATAATAGTTTAAAAATCCTCGGAAATTAATAATATAAACAAAAAATATTTAAAAACCATAATTAAAAATCAAAGTGTGCTTGCCTTATATGAACCAAAATCAAAATTACTTTTATTTTAGGTCAAATAACTGAGGTCTAATGTCTACCACTGGATTTAATAATTTGATTTTAAAATATGTTTGAAATTTTAGAGTTTCATGCATAGGAAATTTTTGAATAAACAAACTAAAAATAAATTCATTTTAACAATTAGACCATATTGGCCTAATAGTCATTACTTTACTTTAACATCACACCAACAGATCCAAGAAGAGACACTTACTCTTAGTCGTCAGGTCTTGTTTTGCACATTCTCCTTCTGCAATTGATACATCATCAATGGCAATGTCACCTTCTATGCCAGGACCTCGAATACCTTCAAAAATGAGCTACAAATATGAACGAAACAAACCTAAATGTAGAACTTTGATTTGCAGATGAATTTTTACTGAGAAATAGAGGAGCCAAACCTAAAATTGACAATCCTGGTATCATTTATTATTGGTAGTCTTCAGAATTCTTGTTTGCAAAAAAACTTTCTCAACAAAACCAATAATAGGATCTTCTTTGTACAGCAGTTTTCCATTTTATAAGCTCTGTGACAATTTTAAAACAAAACTAAACCTAATTGAATAATAGAATAAAAACAGCTACAAAAAACAAATCATATCACTTTTTGCTTTCAAGGGTAAAGAATTTTTTTTTCTCTGAAATAGATTCCCTCCAATGTTCTCTAAACATATCTCATAACACTGGCTTTCTATTAAAGATACATTTTATGGATGAATCAGTTCCAGGTTCACTGTGCCAGTACTATGTTTACAGAAGCCCAGAACAAGTGTTTACACAGTGAATAAGTTAATCATATTCCCCATATGCTTTGTTTTTAAATACTTGAAGATATTTAGGTCTTTTTAGTGGCAGATCTTCAAACTTCCAGTATCTAGAACAGTGGATGGCACTAAGTCCTAAGACATCAGTGTTGAAAGAATAGATGGAATGAAATCAATCTACATTTATTACTAAATTCTGGATACAAAGTCAATATAAGGACAATTAACAATTTTTTATTTCATTTTTATAGACATAAGACTCTTCGTAAATTTTCTGTCTTGTCTCACAAATTCTCCTTGTTTCCAGTATCCTTTTGGTAGAAAAAGTAACCTATGCACTTAGTGACTATATTCCCAGAAAAATTTCTATGTACCAAAATGAAATACCTAGTTTGTTCCTTCTGAAGAAAACTTAGCTTAATAAAGAGTTATGTTCAACATCAAACTAATGTGTGTAATTTAATACGATCTCTAATCTTATTTCTTTGCAACAAATTACAGCAAAAGTCTATTTTTATGAATACAAAATTTTTTGTTTCTGTCTTATCTTGAGGGTTTAATATGACTCCTTAAAGGTCAATTTGTGGTGATTTTTCTGAGGACTTTCCTTTCCCTACTTAAATATGGTCCATAAGAATGAGGATAAGTTTCATGATTTTATAGGATAAAAAGATTTGAGAAGTTTTTTTTATTATATTATTATTATTATATTTAATTTAGAATTAAATTAGATACGGAGAGGGTTTCTTGCTTACCTATTTTTAGACAAGTATTATACGTTAATAGTGTCCAAAGCCATTTCTTTGAAAAGCATCCAATTTGTCTTATATCACTGAGGCCAAAATAAAATGGCAGACCAGAGTTAAAATATTTAGAACCAAGTTGGCAGTGTATAAATGCTCCATCCTTAGACAGAATCAGGACTGAAGCCTTAGTTTGGCTGCCTGGGAATGATAATTTGCATTTGACTTAGGGTGGTGTTTTGGAAGATATCTGGGTAGTGGCTAAAAAACCCTCAGATGACTATTTAAATTACAAGAGAAAAGATTTAAATAAAAAATCAATGGTATAAAAATTCAAAAGCACTGAATATGGAAAAGGAGAAGTCATTTTAATGGCAGCAGAATAGTCCATGTTATTGATAGAACAAAATTTATTTAATCAGTATGTATTGTTATTATTGTTAGACAATAAAATTATTTTCAGTTATTCTGAACAAGGCTGAAATGAATATATTTCACATAATTATTATACACAATTATTTGGAACACATGGTTCTTCAGGATCATTTAAAATTGCCCTTATCAGCAGTCTATCTGTGAGAAAGTACTGCCTTTTTCCTAACCATGGGTTTTTAAGTAATGGGGCTTTTTTCCTTTTTTTTTTTTAACACGTGCTGCTTACCTGGTAAAGAATCAATGTTAAGAGTAAATCAATGGTTATTCCCACCCCCTTCTTAGTTTCAGTCATGTGATGCTGAGTCTTCTCTCCTGAAGATAACAACATGAATGGAATGTTATCTTGGAGAAAGTCAGAACTCAAAATTCATGCTATTATGAGTCTGATTCCACAAAATCAAATATTTTCCACTTTCCCCCAAAACAAATACTTTACTGAATAGAAGTAGGATGTTATCATCACAATTTTTCTTTTATGTGTGTATTTTAAAGATTGAATGGAAGAAAGTGTAGATTTCTGCCTCCCAGTCAAATTTTAATCCTGGAAGGAAGCATGAAGAAGGATGTATTATGCAAACTTTCCTTTCCACCAACCTGGCCTTATATTGACTATTAAGCAGTGAGCAGCTGGACTCTACCTTTCAGTAAAAGAATGATCCTGCCATTGCTCAAAGCATTTCATAACTTCTGTTACTGAGTTTAAAGTATTAAACACTTCTATTTTTCCTATTAATTCTCTTTTTCTTCCCCTCTTTCTGCCTCCCTGTGCAGCTTGACCAAAAACACAAGATTGAACCTAGGCTTGTGCTAAAAACAAAGCTCTCCAAGCAGCAAGGCCGTGAAGGATGCTGCCACCCTTCTTTTCTGGTCAGATTGAGAGGGAGTATTGGGGAGCCTTTTATGGTAAATGTCAGGGAGTAGACTGACTGATGTATTTCAATATGTGTGCTGCTTGCCTACTGGCAATGTTGACCACAAGTGTGTAGTTGGATGAACAGCAGAAATACAAATCAGCAAAAGTTGAATTGTCATATGCCCAGAGGACTGCCTCTATCCAGAACACTCTTTTATAGAAATACTTCATGGTGATCCTAAATGAAGTAGTAAAAGCTGATTTGTAAACTTATTGTTTACATTTATCTGTACAACTATAGATAATACAGTTTGTCTCCGAATAAAGTTGATTACTTTCCATATTTTTAGTTATTGTGTGGAAAAAAAATCAGAGAATTAGTAGCAGTTATTACTGGGATGATAAAAATAACTTTTGACTATCAAACTCTTGGTACAGTTATAACTGGTATTTTTAATATTTATTTGAAATCTTGTGATGATAGGGAGATCCAATCCAACAGGCTAGAGAAACACTGTAACCTTCCTGATGGTCCTGTTTGGACAAGAAGAAAGAAAAATATACTGTGCAGTGTATTGATTTGTTTCCTTTAATTTCCATAGCAGCTTTGTTACTGGGAAGATATAGATTGTCTTTTTAACTCACTAGATTCTCACAAAGAAATATTTATTACATTATTCTCTTTATGCTCTGAACACCAACTACAATGCTATCTGAATTATTATTACACATAGATTCTAATAGACTTATAAATGGCTTTGAGACAGAGACCTAAAGGGACACTTTCTCCTTTATATTGTTTTTGACTATGAGATAGATAACAGAGATAGGATGTATACGTATTAAATTCAAATGATGTACCTTGGTCAAACTTTCAAGTGCTTTTAAAAATAAATCCTTGATGACAAACATCTTTTTCCTCAAATACAAAGATGAGAAACTATAATAGTCCATTATAATATGATGTATCTCAACTTGGAAGATATGATCTGTATGCAATGAAAAAAGTCTGAATTATATTCACTCAGAGAAGAAATTCTTTCTAATAGCTTAAATTATGTCATATTTTAATTAAGTACCATCATGATTCTGACTACTATTACATTGCAAGGATAAGACTACGTTCCTTTCCTCTTCAATACTTCTGACACATTTGGCTTAATTGCCTTCAAGAAGCAGTTAATGGCATCTAGATTCTCAGGGAGAGAATGTTGACGTTTAGGTCTCCTGAAAGAGGGTTCAAATTACTCAGAGCCTGTTCTTCACACAATCACACTGATCTTATTTAAAATGGTTTCCCTTAACTGAAGTGACAAATTTAAAATGGTAATATTTTCACAGTGTGTGCATGCAATTCAGCAAACTTAATATGTGAGAAATATTGCATGATCAGAAAATTAATTCCTAGTGAGTAAATGCTAGTGGGAGTTTAAAAAAAAATATGTGAATTTCTGTATTGGAACTACACTACATAAAATTAATTTAAGTCATCGATTGATAGTTTTTTACATTTATTTATAATGCTTTAAAGCATAAAGATATAGATATCAATATGTAGGAAAATACAGATGATGCTATTAGAGCTGATGTTCAAATATAACTTCTCAGAAAAGTGGGAAGAGCTACATGTAGCATTAATGAGTAAAAGCAGATGGGGAGTCAAAGATTACAACACAATTCTGATGATCTGACTTCAACATTAATGGTGCCTTCTGCAAATGTTTTCTTTCTGATGACATATATTGGTTCTGATCATTACTGCTAAGGCAAAGACTTGGAATGCAGTTTTAAAACTGACAGTGTACATCTTTGGAAAAACTTCAGGATGTGAATAAATTTGAAAAGAGCTATTAACATTAATAATTTTACCTTCATTTTATTACTGGTTCAGCAAATAACTATCCTTCCCCACTCCCCTTTTTTTTTTTTTTTTTGATAGGCAACATGTGGATTTGTTCAGATGCAGAGAGAAGCGCACTCCACAGAGTGTGGGCCATCGCAGAAGGGGAGTATGGCCTTTTCCCTTAAGTGCAAAGAGCAGGAGAACTATCCATAACTAATACAGAAGAGATTTGAAGAGAGGTAACATAGTAAACAGGACAGGACAGGGAGGTCTGGCGTGCTGCAGTCCATGGGGCTGCAAAGGGTCTGACATGACTGGGCAACCGAACAATAACAGCAACAATATAATAAACAGGTGGGTAGCCTAAATTTTGATTTTTTATTTTTAGTTTTTCTTTTTTTTTTTTTGGAGAAACTACATAAATATTAACACTGAGTGTAACTTCTCAAGACTCTGCCAGTCCAACTTGCTGGATACATGTCAGTTGGTTGTCAAAGCTTCTAATCTCAAATAATAACATGAGATTTTGGCTGCTGGCAAAAACAGAAAGAACTAGATGGCACTATCAACTGCAATTAGAAAATGTTTTCAATTGTTAGTTACTTCAGGAGCCATCATCATGTCTATAACTGTCCTGGAATTTGGCTTAAAATGTCAGATATATATCTACACAAGCATGCAATGTCTACTAAGGATAACATTTTCTGGATTGTTATTATTCTTAGATAAATATAAAAGCAGAATGATGTGATGAGAGCATTATAATCTCTTTTCCAATCCCTATTTAACGTTAAGGATTTGTGTGATTTAAGATAAATTGTCTCAAAGCCTACTTCCAAATCTTTAAATGAGAGTGTAAGAATAGAAGATCTCCAGAATTCTTTTTGCCTGTGACTAAGAAAATGTAAAGGCAGTCTCATAATGCCTCTATACTTTTCCCTCAGAAAATGTCTGAAAGGTACTGTGAAAGAAGTAAAGGATTAAAAAGGGCAGTTAAATATTTTCCTAGGTGTAGGATATAAAACAAAAGGGACACTGGAAGACTAACACTGTATTAATTTTACTTTTTAGAAACTTTTCCCCCTAATCCTTCTGAATATAGCTAAATATATTTTCATTACAAGCACTGATCATGCTAAATTAATTCTAGAAAAAGAGCCCCAAAGAAATTTTAGTAGGAGAAAATTTCTATTTGCCTGAAAAAGCACTACACAATAATGTTATTGTCAGCTAAGCAAATATATTGGACAGACTTAGACAAAGAAACTTTGCAAGTGGTAGTTTTTTATTTTTATTTTTTAGAGTTTATGATCAAACTAATTTGAATGTATACAAACTCCTAACAAATAAAACAAAATGTATAAATGTTAACAGAGGCTCAGAATCACTTATTTTTCATTTAAAATTCCAAGAAGTAAGAGAAACCCTATCCACTTGAATTAAAGACATCCTTGGATGCCACAAACCTACATTTGAATAATATTAAAACTTCTCACAACTTAATTTATATGGCAATATATTTCATACTTTTTTTTGCCATATTTTTCTGGTAGGCATCACATACCAAAGAAAGATTTTTGAGAAGCTTGATAGTTTATAAATGGCTTTTGAGGGAAAAAAAAAAAACAGTTGGAAAAAAAGTTGACAGCAACGAGAAACTTGAAAACAAAATTAAATTTTAAAAAATGGGGTTGGATGCCGCAGTTGTGTTTCCTTGAACAATCAAAATTTATGAAGTGAAGTAATCCTTAGCCAATAGACCTTGAAATGTCTTGGAGATAGAAGAACCTAGAGATCCAATATAAAAAATATTTTATCTTCATTTTTCATTAGTAATTTAAACAGCTTAGAAATTCATTGATTCAAAATCTTCATTTTTTGATTGGCTTCCCTCTAGGATAGAGTAACAGAAACCAGATTTACCCTCCCCACTGAAACAGCCAAAGAACTTGACAAAAATATTGAAACAATGGTATTGAGAACACTAGACGACATCAGGTAATTAAGAACAGTGAACCCTGAGTGACAGAAGTCAAATGAGGTCTGCTGTATGACTGCCCTATACAGAATTTATAGATTATGAAGAAAGCAGAACAAAGGTAGAGCCTACTAGAAAATCTGGGTTGAGGAGAGACCTGAGAGTCCAAGGCAGCTAGAGTATGTAGGGTAGAAAACCAGCAAAAAAAGAACTGGAGAGAAAGAGACATCTGCAGAGGAACCCCCTGAAGTTCTCAGCAAAGTCCTGATTGGGACTCGAATGAAAGAAAAGTATGTAAGGCTGGGAAAGGCCCAGAGGGATGCAATTAAGGGAGCAGTGTCCAGCTAACACACTTGGGAAAATCTCATAATTCATGGGGCATTGGATAGAGTACTCAGAAGAAAAACAATCAGCCTGCTAGCAAAGACTATTCTAATCTCACCTAACAAATCTTTAAAGCAAGAACAAAAATTATCAAAAATTTTCTGAGTATTAATAACTAAACTACATCCACAGGACTTTCTCTGGTGGCTCAGTGTTTAAGGATCCGCCTGCCAATGCAGGGGACAAGGGTTTGATCCCTGATCCAGGAAGATCCCACATGCTGCTGAGCCACTAAGCTCCTGGGCCACAACTACTGAGTCCATTCGCCTGAAGCCTGTGCTCTGCAACAAGAGAAGCCACAGCAATGAGAAGCCCGCACACTGCTTACTACTAGAGAACAGCCCCTGCTCTCTGCAATTAGGGAAAGCCCACATACAAAAAAAAAAGACCCAGCAGAGCCAAAAATAAAGTAAGTCTTGAAAAAAAAAAAAAAGCTACATCCACAAATAAGCTCCAAAATAAATACAAAAAAAAAAAAAAAAATCCATCACCTATCAAGGTAAAATTTACAATGTCTGACACCCAGTCAGACTACCAGACATGTAAGAAAGCAAGAAAATAATGACTTGTAAAGATGAGAAAACATTAATCAATCAAAACCAACCAAAAACTGGCACAGATGATATCATTAGCAGACATTAGTTATTATAACTGGACTTAATATGCTCAAAACATTAACTTAAGATATGAAAAGTATTTTGTAAAAAGATTCAAACTGAACTTAAAGAGATGGAAAGTATAATAGCTAAGATGAAAAATACTCCGAGTAGAGTTAAAAGTAGATTTCGTGAGTGCTAAGTCGCAGTCCTGTGCATAGACTGGAGCTCGCCAGGTTTCTCTGTTCATGGGATTCTCTAGGCAAGAATACTGGAGTGGGTCGCCATTTCCTTCTCCAGGGGATCTTCCCAACCCAGGGAAAGAACCTAGGTCTCTTACGTCTCCTGCATTGGCAGGTGGGTTCTTTTACCACTAGCACTGCTTGGGAATCCCCTGAAAGTAGATTAGATATTGCAAAAGAAATGATTAGTGACTGTGAAGACACTTAATTATGAATAGTGAAATAATTTTAGATAAGATGGTGGTTTCCTAATTTTCTTACCACCTGATGCATTTCTTAAGTGGGAACTCTCTGTAAGGACCAGTCATCTGGACTTGACCTGCTTTCCAGTTTGAGAATCACAGTTTTCAAATTCTGTGGGCACCAAACTTTCCTGGATCTTTTTCCTTGTAACTCTAAAAAATACTACTTAGGTTCAAGCTGTTCTTCCACAGTTTATTATTGATGATTGGTTTGTGTTCTATGTGGTTCTACTGTCTTTAATAACTGTTCAAATATGTACACTTTTCCTTGGAAATATCAATCATTCCCATAGTTTTGGGGAACGC